>NC_056732.1:452544099-452646309 GCF_019279795.1 Protopterus annectens | reverse complement strand
CCTACAGCTTTGAAGGACCAGGTGGATGGAAATCTTGGTACTGCAAATTATCTTTGTGACCTCTGATCTTATGGTCTGAACTCTTGAGGTTGGCAGAGTGGCTATGGTTGAATTTGTGTTGAGAATTGCTCCTATAAATTCTAGAGTCTAAGTTGGTTCCAGATGGGACTTTACATACTTTATGGTTATCCCCAGGAGACAGCAAGTATGGAGGACTTGGTCTTTTGCACTTATCAACTGAAGCCTGGTTGAAGCAGAAATGAGCCAGTCGCCGAGATATGGAAACACCCAGAATCTTCACATTCTCAAGTAAGCTGCTACTACTGCCAAACATTTGGTAAACACCCTGGGAGCTGTGATGAGTCCAAACGGCAAAACTCTGAACTGGTAAGGACTGGCTCCTAGTTGGAAGCGTAAAAACCTTCTGGATCATCTGTTCATCTTTATATGGTAGTACACATTCTGAAGGTCTATCAACCACATCCAGTTGTCCTTGCTCAGAAATGGAAGAATGGACTAAACTATGACCATCCAAAACTTGGTTCGTTGAACTGACTTAAGTTGCTGAGATCCAAAATTGGTCACCAGCCCTTTTTCCTTGGCACTAAAAAAATCCTTGAGTAAGTTCTGTATTCTATCTGGTCTGGTGGGACCTCTTGGATGACTCTTTTTAACAGGTTTTGAATTTGGATTTCTGCTTTTTCTCTCTGACTGGGTGGAACATCGGGTATTTTTCTCGAGTTTGGGGGATGAAGGGAAAAGGGAATTATACAACCCCTGGAACTTATCCTCTGCACCCAGGTATCTTTTGTTACATCTAGCCAGGCTCTCTGGTGCACGGATAGTCAACCCCCAATTACCTCCAGAGGTGGACAATCGGGTCTTCTTTCAGGAGGTCTGGCAGGGTCTGTCAGAGAAAGAATCTCTGGACCCCTGGTTTTGCGGCCATCTCTGCTGCGGGGGGCATTGTCGTCCATTAAAGTTCCCTCCTCTGCTTCTGGGGGAACTTCCTCCATGTGTGTCCTGTAATGGACCCTGAGACTTGAACCACATCTTCCAACCACTTCGTTGACTCCAAGAAAAGGATCTTTGAGGGGTCGAAAAATGTACATCCATGGTAGACAGGGGCTTTCCATCCTTCTCACACCTGGATAATGTGTCCTTCATTTAAGGGCCAAAAAAGACATGCTGTAAAATGCAGGACTGACAAATGAGGACATGAAACACTTTGCAAAAATCACATAAGTGCATCCAGGCATATCTTCTGATGGAAATGCCTGAACCCGCTGCCCTTGGAGTTCCTTCGGCTGTACACAAAATCATCCTTATGGTAAAATTAGAAATGGATTGCAAGGTAGCCAACTGAGATGTCACAGATGACTGAACCTCTTCAGTGACAGATCCTGCAGTGACAGATCCTGAGTGGGTAGTTGACAACTCCTTAATCAAATCCCTCTGACCTCTAGTGAAATGTGCCAAATAATTCAGTGACCTTAAGTGAAGGTTTCTGAAGCATAGAGATGCTTCCTGAACCTGTCCATCATCCATGACTCCCTGTTGGGGGTATGGACAGTGGAACTCTCCTTGGTAAGTTCCTTTTTAGTGGCCGCTGCTATGACCATGGCATCAAAAGGCACTCCTTTTCCCCAAAACTGCTTGTCTACAGGTAATACCATAATCTTATCTGGTCTCCAAGATATAGATTCAATGAAGTCGGGTTCCTTTCACACCCAAGAGATCAATTCAATGAGCTCATTGGCAGGTGGATGGACCAGCACCAATAGCCTCCAGGAATACAGACTCCTCAGATGAAGGGCTGCTGGGCATCCAACCACCTCTCTGCTTAAGGATTTCTAGGATGTCTCCGAATAAGACTTCGTCAGAAGGTGACAGCGGAGACCCTTCCCCTTCATCGAAATTTGTATCTTCTGTGATACACTCCTCTGACAAGTCTAGGTGCTTCTTCTTGCATGTCTTCTTCTTAGGGACCTACTCAGTGGGATAGTCTGAAGAGGTGTCAGAAGAAGAAATTAGAATTCCCTGTTTGGAAGCCTGGGGTCTTGGTACTGGCTGCCCCTGGGAAAAGACTTTGCAAGGCTCTGAGCGCAGTGACATCAAGGTTGCAAATTTGGGATCTGAGAGGGAAGGATCCTTCCATTCTGGTGAGGCAGAAAACTTTCTTTGCAGCCTCACAGGCAGATCACCCTTGAGAAGGGGAAGACCTCTGATCTGAAAAGGCCAGCTTTTGGACTGCAGCCTTCCCCCACTCTGAGGGCAAAACACCCGAGGTGGAAGAAGGAGCTGAGCTATCCAGTGCTCAGGCTCTGAGGAGCAGAGATGGCTCCAAATGCTTCGGAGTTGACTGCAACACCTTAGATTCGACAGGTAGGCTTTGGCTCGGAGAGGTCTCTGGATCTGACAAGATTGGAGCACTCAAGAGAAAGCTTCATTTCTAAGGATAAAACAATCCTTGGATTCAAACCAGAAGGATCTGGATGGCTAGGATCCCAGGACTCAGACAGCTAATGGAGTCGGAGAAAGAAGTTGTAGAGAGGGATGTAGCACAAAAATGGACCTCCTGACCCAGAGGGGTAGGAGCTGAAGGAGCACTTATCTGCCCCTAGACTGAGAAAATCTTCCTTACCACTCTTTCTACATCTTCATCTGTGAGGCTTCTGGCTGGAAGAACAAGTGGAAAACACAGGAGGAGACCAGAGTCTGTCCAGAAATGGGGAAGATACCCTACAGGGAACGGGCCCACCGATGGTGAATACCAAATCCTTGGTAAAATAACAGAAATTGAAGGGCCAGAAACAGTTTGATCTGACTTGGATAGTGTCGGATCCGAGAAGTATGGAGCAGATAATTTTGGTCTCCTCAGATTCGAAGGAGTCAGGTCAGATATTTTCAGCTTCTTCGGATCTGAGGGTGAAGTCGTAGTTTTGTGAGACCTCTTCATTTTGAACTGCTAAGCAAAGGAGAAAGAAGGTGGCTTCAGAAATGAGGATTTTGTTTTAGTCTTGGATTTCAGAGATTTCTCTCCAGATATAGCCTCTCCAAAAGATGAAGGCAAAAGGCCTTTAAGAATCAGTTTATTCTTGAGTTCAACTAACACCCTGAGGTTAAACCCGTGGGAAATAGAACAATCTTCTTGTAAGTGAAGCAGTTCTAAGCAGTATACACAAATTGTGTATGGGCATCTGATAAAGGGGGCCTATGCCCACACTTACTACATTTTTTAAAGCCTGCTAGGGCTTTATCCGCCATACTATCACGCCAACAAAAATCAAGAAAGGGAAAAAAATGAGCTATTTCTACTACTATTTTTTTTTTTTACTTTTTTTTTTGTTTGTTTTAAACAGAGACAAATGAAGGGCAAAAAACAGCTACCAACATTGGTATTAGAGAAACTACATAAAATGTAGTACTAAGAAAGATACTAACAATAGATACTGGAGTACAAAAAAAGAAGGAAAGTAACAAATTTAGCACAAGATAAGTCAAAAAGGAATGTGATAGGCAAAAGAAATATGTAATCTAAATAAAGATGAATTAAGTACACAAGTGAAGTTTTCACAACTTATCTTAACATCGATCGAGAGTACTGGAAACCACGTCTTTCACTGAAAAGCACCAAACGAGATCTGAGGTGATTGGGGTTGGTGCACTGTGGGTAAGGAAGAAGCTAGAGAGTTCTTGGTTACCACGAGTTTTAGTAACGGCAGAGCCAGGTCAGAGGGATCAGTTGAGGATAGAATGAAAACTGACATCAGATCAGAAATTTGACAATAAAAAGAATATTTTAGGATAAGAAAAGTCAAAGGAAGCTGAAGAGGAGGAGGATAAAAAAAGACAAAGATGATGATACAGAAGGAAGTAATAGTGAAATAAGGTTCAGCACTAAGAGCAGTAAGAAAGATGAGTGTATAGCACATTGCAAAAAAAAAGCATGGGAGAGAAAGGAAAGAGACAGAGTACAAGAAAAAGAATATATAAAGAGGAAAATAAAACAAAGTTTAACTTGGAGAACAGCAAGTATACAGCATGGAGCTGAGAAGGCACTCTTTTAGAGTATGCTTAAAAATGTGACCTGTAGGTGTTGACCCAATGTTCATGGGAATCTTATTCCAGGTTATGGCTACTATGCAGGAGTATAAGTCATGTCCTATGCTTTTTTTTAGGTTTATGGGTTTCAAGAAGCTGTTTCTCAGATGAGCAAAGAGGATGGTTAGTAAGGTACTGTTTGAGAATGTTACTGATGGATGGACAGTGGAAAGGATTACATATCATTTTGTGGACAAGCAAAAGTTGAGTGTACTTAATTGGTCAACACAAGCCAGTTTAATGTTTTCAGAGCAGAGCAGTAATGGCTTTATATAAGAGAGGGAGACTTGAATATTGGTTAAGAATTGGCAAGGCATACAGTAGAGAGGGAATAAGGTGTGCATTTGCCAATGTGACTGCAGGAGTTGAAGAATTTTTTGGATCTGTTGAGCATACAGAGTTTTTGTTGTGTTTTTTTTTTTAATACAACTTTGTATATGAAGATCAAATTTCAGTTGATTGTCGATTGTGATTACTTGGTATCAGATACGACTTCTATATCTGTGATTGAAAGCAGTCATTTTGAAGCTATTTTTGAGAGGTGTTAGTGATCTGAGGTGAAACAGTAGTAGCTTGATTTTATTAGGACTTGGGAAGAGTTAGTTTTCACAGGGCCAGCATTCAATGGTGTGTAAATGTTGTTTGTCTTTTTGGCTTTTCCCGGTTAGGGGTCGCCACAGCAGAACTCCGGTCAGCTAATGATTGGCAGTAGATTTTTTATGGTGCCGAGTTGCCAGCTTGAATGGTGTGTAAATGAGGAAGAGTTTTTGATGAGCAGATGTTGGTGGGAGTCATCTTCTTATTGGATGAGTGATGCCTTTTGGGATGATATATGCAAATTGTTAATAAATACGTTAAGAGAAGAGGTTCAAGGACAGAGCTTTAGGGCACACGAGTATTAAATGGAAGAAAACAGCAGTATGTACAGAGCCATTTTACAGATTGTTGCTGATGAGAAAAGTAGCAAGTGAACCAGATGTGTCCTGTATCAGACAGACCAAGTGCAGACATTTTACAGAGCAATTTGGAGTGACAGACTGTCAAGGGTCATGGAGAGATCAAAAACAGGAAATAGACCAAGTTATTGTTATCTCTAGCTTTGATGATGTTACCCAAGAAGGTAACCATGGCAGCTGTAGTGCTATGGTACGGGCAAAAACTGTGTTGGGAAGATGAAGGTAACCAGGGCAGCTGTAGCACTATGGTATGGGCAAAAACTGTGTTGAGTAGAGGTTAGTAGATTCTTTTGAAGAGGCTGTTGTAAGATTTGCTGTTGCACTTTTCTCTGAATTTCAAAGTAACGTACATGTAGCAGTTGTGGGCTAAGTTGTGTAATGTTATGATGATAGGGCTGCTATAATTTACTTTTAGGGTGCTAGTTGCTCAGCTCTGTGCATCATGCAGCTACCTGTATGAAGCAAGACCCTATTTACTGATAGGATTTGGGTGACATGATTATATTACAAAAATTACAACTTGAACTGCCTGTGTCTGTGGAGAACAATTTTCAACCCTGCTAAGTTAAGTGCATCCACTTGCAATATAAAACAAAAATAAAGAGTGAAAAATTAAAGAACCAATAAATAAAAGCTAAAGCTCAACTCAGTAGTGCTGCAATAATTATCCTCTTCCCTCTAAGATAAGCACTAGAAGCTCTAGAAGACTTGCTAAGAGTAGATATTTGCTATAACTTTACAAAAAGACTACAAAAACAGTAAAACAATGCAGCAATGCTAATTAATAAACATAACAGCAAAGAAACTGTTTTAAGGTTTGCAGTACATTTCAGGCAATCTTTCAATTAATAGCTGTGATTCAGATTCAGAGAAAACACAGTAAAAGTCCAGAAAATTACAGAAACCATTCAAAACTGTTTTAAATAGCTAGGTGACTTCAAACTCAGTAGAATAAAAGAACTGTCCTATTTACCGGATGCAGAATCATGTCAAAACTCAATTTTGTTTTTTTAGTTTGTACATAGCACAGCAGCTTCCAAGAATCTCAGAATGAGACAGCAATGGCTCCCCTAAACATTAACATCAGGGACACTACATGATAGTCTATAATTTTTTAATCATCATTTTTCTTTTAGCAATATCAAAAGACGGCAGCTCAGCAGGCAAAACGATCCCCAGAGGATGTAAAGTAAACACAATAAAGCCAAAAAAACATAAAAAATCATCCACGGGATACACCACGGCACTGGACACCAAAACAGTGGTTACAACGATAAAAGTTTTAAACGAAAAAGTATACAAAGCGTAACTTCAACTTCAATTAATTTTACTGTGCACAGTAAAATTAATTGAAGTTGAAGTTACGCTTTGTATACTTTTTTTGGCATAATTTTTCTTTTACTGGGTCATGCGTTATAAGCTATGAGATCACCAACACTTGACCAGCCTAACGTCCCTTGAGACATTATTCACAACACATATGATTACTGTTACTGTGTCAGTTTCCTCTTGTATCATTAGGAGGTTACATATGCATTCAAACAGCATTATATACTTAACACACTGTCTGCAATGTGGTATAAACCAAGTAAAACGAACAAAGAACACACAAGAAAACTAATAAGACACAAATTATAATTATACCATGAATTTCACTTCAGGAATTAGCAGAGTCTACTATGCTAAAATTTCTTAGGATGCTACTGAAATGAGATCCAATTGCTGAAAAGCTGTTGCACAGACCATAGCAAAGTATTACCAATAATAACAATAACATATCTTCCTCTTTTGTCAATGATGGCAACCAGATGAAAAGAAAAAAATCAAGGGAGCAGTAGCCTGATTAAATTGTAACTGTTACTCTAAGCCTGTTGGTTTAAGCACTTGGGCTTCACACCATTTTGTTTTACATTAAGAAGGTTTGTGGCAGGACAGGTTGCTTACATCCTTCTAAGTTGGGAATTACTGATTGAAGGCTCAGTGTCTGTTATTCTAAAAGTGCATTGGTTCTGGTTTAAGCACTTGGGCTTCAGACCAGTTATTTTACATTAAGAAGGTTTATGGTCTGCACTCTTGTGGGAGGAGAGGGTAGAGTCTGCCACTCTGAGCTGGGAATTTCTGGTTGGCTTATTGTGCCTGATTATTTGAACTGTTTCTTTCTGAAATTGGTGTGCCTTGTTTGCTGTAGCATAGACTATATTCAGGCCTGCTGAATCTAGCTTTGTTTGTATATCTTGAGAACTAATCCAGACCATCTTTTTTGGAGAAGGTTCCCCTGCACCCTAGTGGCAGGAGTGTACAGTTAGAACTTGTCTGGTTGAAGACTGCTGGAACACGGCTCAGTTTTGAGCTTTTTTACTGGTTAATTGTGTCATTTGTTTAAATCAGTTTGCTCGTTTTCTATTGTTACCAAAAAACTGCACTTTATTCATCTGCTTTTACTGTATTTGTGTTTATTCCTACTTTATTTTGCTTTTGCTGCCTGTTCTCAAAAGTACTTAATTGCATTTATTCTGCTGCATTTATTACTGCTTGTTAGTAGCCTGATTAAACTGTAACTGTTATTCTAAGCCTTTGGTTTAAACACTTGGGCTTCAGACCAGTTGTTTTACATTAAGAAGGTTTGTGGTCTTCACTGTTGTGGCAGAACAGGTAGCTTACATCCTTCTAAGTTGGGAGTTGCTGATTGAAGGCTTAGTGTCTGTTATTCTAAAAGTGCATTAGTTCTGGTTTAACCACTTGGGCTTAGGGCCAGTTATTTTACATTAAGAAAATGTGGTCTGCACTCTTGTGGAAGGAGAGGGTAAATTCTGCCCTTCTGAGCTGGGAGTTTCTGGTTAAAGGCTTATTGTGCCTGCTTATTTGAACTGTTTCGTTCTGAAATTGGTACGCCTTGTTTGCTGTAGCACAAGACTAGATTCAGACCTGCTGAATCTAGCTTTGTTTGTATAACTGGAGCACTAATCCAGACCATCTTTTTCTGGAAAAGGTTCCCCTGCAACCTAGTGGCAGGTGTCTGCAGTTAGAACTTGTCTGATTGAAGACTGCTGGAATGGGGCTCAGTTTTTCGCTTTTTATTGGTTAATTTGTTTAAATCAGTTTGCTCATTTGCTACTGTTGTATTAAAAAAAATACACTTTATGCATCACCGCTTAGCTAGGGTTAAAATATTTTCCTGGCGCCATAAAGTCTGCTCTTTAAATTTTCCCTTACAACTAGCCAGTTTTTTTTAGTTTAAACACGCAAATCTGCTTCTTTGAGCTCAGCACCTGTTCAGAACTCATTGTAAGTACTAAATAAGCTACAAATTACTACAGCACTCAACTTTCCTCACCTGTCTACAGGAAAACTGTTTTTAGCACTTAATAAATAAGTACCAACCAAGGCATGTCTATGGGTCAGCTCCCGGTGTTTTCTCCTGTCTATCGGATGAATCTGGACATCTTGGGGCAATGCAGCAATTGCCTCATCTACACAGACAACTCTCTCCTCTCCTACCACCCAGCACTACAACCTGTGAGAGATGCACTTATATAGCCAAACTGGAAGCAAAACTCTCTTCACCCAAGACTGGACTAGACAATTAAGAGGAGAAGGTAAACACTTGCACCACACCACACTCATCACATAGTCCCTCAAAACCTACACCACCAAAACACACACACAGAAACATAAAACACACACCTACATTCATGGAGGCTCTCAATAAAAATCTGCCCAAGCAACAGAGACCTCCAAAGCAGATACGCAAGCAACCCCCCCCCCACATCACCTAAATGACACAGCTCACAAACTCAGTGTGCCACTCTACCACAGCCCATAAGGCATAAAAACGTACCCAACACTCTAGTCATAGGTGACTCTATAGTCAGGCACACTGATGTTCCACTCATCAGGTTAAACAATGAGAAATTTACTGTCAGCTGCCTGTCGGGTGCCAGGATCCGCCACATAATGCACGCACTCAAGTCACTCCACAACAAGTGCAAATATGACTCTGTCATTGTCCATGTCGGTGTGAATGACCTGAGACGTACCTCCCTGGACTACATGAAAAGAGACATGGAGGAGCTCTCCGATCTTGTAGCCCAGGCAGGTATGACCCTAGCCCTGAGTAGCATCCTGCCATCACCCAAAATGATACCACAGTACAAAGACAAAATGACCAACTTCAACAATTGGTTAAGCTTCTGGTGTCATTCTAAGGGGATCAAGTATCTGTCTGCCTGGGATGACATGATCGACAGACCACTATGCTTTGCCAGAGATGGCCGGCACCTTTTGCCCTTGGGATTCTGGATACTGGCAAAGGCTCTTGCCACCCCTATAGTGCCTTTTTTAGGCAAGGTTCAAATGACAAATTCACCACCATAACGGGTGCAAGCAAGCAAGATCTGAGGGTAATGCTACTCAATGCTAGAAGTCTAAACCTCAAAATGCACTCAATCGAGGCACTCCTTAAAATGGAGAACATCAACATCTGTGCAGTGACAAGAGACTTGGGTTCAAGGCTCCAGAGAGCACCCCTGCATTACCAGGCTATAATGTATACCACACCTTTCGGCTACCTAACCTGGACTGAAACACTAAAGGTGGAGGTGTGTCCATATTCATTAAGGATATCCACACCTCCAGGCTAGTTGCTCAGCATAATGCATCCCAGATTATCCAAGTGCAACTAACTCTGGGCAAGACCGCTATCCAAATTGCAGCTTGATACAGATCCCACACCATGCCCCAAGATTCCCACTCCTCATTTCTTGACACACTGGAAAATATTAGGGTACAACCTAACACCCTAATAATGGGCGATTTCAACTACCTCACCATTAAAGTACAGTTTTGTACCTACCATAAATGTAGATGTCCGATAGGTATGCATCTGCAGTCATAACAAATGGGTTGTCCTGCCTCAGGCAGCCCTTCGGTCGGCCGGATTCCAAAGTCTGGGTCTGGCCTCGGCTGATGTCGCACTTTCCCCAACGTCAGAGCTTCTGGGGTATAAAGGCATCAGCCGACGCCATTTTCCTCAGTGTTTCTTGCCCCAGATGCCAGGTGCCCTCTAGGAAGGCTAAATTTGGATAAATGCTGTAAAGTTCCAAACAGTAGCAAAATATATATATATACATTTATACAAACAAACAAATACACCATAATAGATTCCCCCAGCTAGCTGAAAGATGGGTAAGCACCCTAGGAATACCACAGCTAGCTGAAAGATGGGTAAGCACCCTAGGAATACCACAGAGGGGAAGGAGGGTGGGTAATCCTGACTGCAGATGCATACCTATCGGACATCTACATTTATGGTAGGTACAAAACTGTACTATGTCCTTCAAGGATGCATCTGCAGTCATAACAAATGGGTAGAATACCATAGACAAACTGGGGGAGGAGGCACTAAGAGAAGGATGGTGTAGTCAGGATCCCCTGCAGAACTGCAGTTGCAAACCCTGCTCGGGATCTGGAGTATAAAGGAAGATTATAATGCTTGGCAAATGTATGCACGGAGCTCCAAGTAGCAGGTTCTAAAATGTCCTTGGTAGCCACCCCTCGTAGGAAAGCTGTAGTGGTGGCTGTGGCCCTTGTGGAATGAGGCCTGATATTTTCAGGAGCTGTCTTTCATTGAAAGGAGTAGCAAAAGCGAATGCAATTTCCTATCCATTTTGAAATTGTCTGTTTGGAAATTGCTCTTCCTTGCACCCCGGTTGCATATGCTACAAAAAGTTGGTCAGTTTTTCTGTTGGTTTTAGTTCTGTCCAGATAGTAGCGTAATTGTCTGTGTATATCCATGGTGTTCAAAAGTTTTTCTCCTTTGTTCTGTGGGTTAGGGAAGAATGTAGGCAAATTAATAGCTTGGTTCAAGGATACCCTGGATACCACCTTTGGCATGAAAGTAGGACTGGTTCTCAGTGACACTCTATCCTGGTGGAAAATAAGAAAAGGCTGCACTGCCATTAATGCCTGTAACTCGGATACTCTTCTTGCTGAAGTGATTGCCAGAAGGAAAGCAGTTTTCCAAGATAAAAACTGTAGATCTGCTGATGCTGCTGGTTCAAAGGGAGGTAGTATCAATTTTTCCAGTACAAAATTGAGATCCCATGCAGGTAGAGGGGGTCTCCTTGGAGGTTTAACATTTTTGATCCCTCTCAAAAGTTGTCTGAGAAGAGGGTGAAAGAAGATAGGGGGATCCATATTGTATTCTGCTGAAATTGCTGAAGCATGAATCTTAATGGAAGAATAAGACAGTCCATTGTGGAACAGTTCTGCTAAGTATTCTAGGATGTGTGCTAGGTTTGCCACTGTGACATCTGTGTCCTTTGATGTGCTCCAAATGAGGAATCTCTTCCATTTAGCTGAGTATGTTTTCCTTGTGGAAGGTCTGCGAGCCTCCAGGATAATGTCCTTGACCCTCTGAGATAAAACAGTTTGGTTTGGTTTTAAGGAATTTTCCAGGCAGTTAGTTGCAGTGTTTTCAAGTTTGGATGCAGGGTCTTGAAATTGTTCTGCATTAGAAGAAGAGGCCATAGGGGTAGAGGCCATGAGTTCGCCTGAGACATGCTTCTCAGTAGCGGATACCAGTGTTGTCTTGGCCAGTCCGGAGCTATTAGTATCACCTTTGGCTGTTCCTCCCTGATCTTCAGTAGAACCTTGTACATCAATGGGAGAGGTGGAAAGGCATATACTGTTAGGGCATTCCAGCTGAATGAGAGAGAGTCCACCCTCCAGGCTTGTGGGTGGTATGTCCTTGAGCAGAATTTCTTCATTTGGTGGTTGAGTGGGGAGGCGAACAGATCTATCTCTGGCATTCCCCATTTCTTTGTTATGAGTTTGAAGATGCCTGGATGCAGCCTCCATTCGTGAGCATCCGTGGTAGTTCTGCTTAAGTTGTCTGCTAGTGAATTCTCTTTTCCTGGTACGAATTTGGCCTGTAGCCGGATATTGAGATTCAGGCATAGGTTCCACAGATTCATTGCCATCCGGCATAGAGGATAGGAATGTGTGCCTCCCTGTTTGTTTATGTACCACATGACCGTGGTGTTGTCTGTCCTTATCAACAGATGTCCTTGCTGGAGGAATGGCTTGAAAGCCTCGATTGCATGCTTCACTGCCAGCATCTCCTTTTGGTTTATGTGCATGCTTAGCTGTCCTTGAGGCCATAGGCCTTGGATACATTTGTCCTCCATGTGTGCTCCCCATCCTAGGTCTGAGGCGTCCGTGGTGATGGTCTGCCTTGGTTTTGGTTTGTTGAAAGGCAACCCTCTGTTGGACTGGCAGGCCTGAGCCCACCACAGGAATTCCTTTTGAAGGCATGGAATGATTGGTATCATGGTTTCTAGACTGTGCCTGTGTTGAGACCATACATTCCTTAGGTACCATTGTAATTTCCTCATATGCAGCCTGGCATGTGGGATCAAGATTATGCAAGATGCCATGAAACCCAGGGCCTGCAAGACTTTCCTTGCAGTAAGCTGAGTTTGTCTTGTCAAAGTCACGAAATAATCTGGAAGTTGTTGTTTTTCTTCTGTGAGAAAAGCCATCTGAGTGACTGTGTCCAGATCCGCACCCAAAAAGGTTATCCTTTGGGATGGCACTAGTCTTGACTTTTGGATGTTAACTGTGTATCCCAAGGCCTGTAGCAGGTGTATGACATAGGCCAAGTCCTTTAACAATTTTGTCTTGTTGTCTGCTTGTATTAGGCAGTCGTCCAGGTATGGGTAAATCTGAATTCCCTGAAGTCTGCAATGTGCAATTACTGGTGCCAGGCATTTCGTGAATACTCTGGGCGCAGTAGATAAGCCAAAGGGCAATGCTGAGAATTGATAATGCTCTGATCCTGCAAGAAATCTGAGGTGTCTTCTGCAATCTGGTCGGATAGGGACGTGCAGGTATGCCTCCTTGAGATCTAGAGTAACCAGCCAAGACTCCTTGCCCAACATGGGAAGAAGTTGCTGTAGGGTCAGCATTTTGAATTTTGGCACAATGAGATATGTGTTCAGTGCGGACAAGTCGAGAATAGGCCTCCATTGGTTTTCTTTTCTTGGTACAAGGAATAGTCTGGAGTAAAATCCTTGGCCTTGTTCCATAGATGGCACCCTTTCTATCGCTTTCATCTGAAGTAAATTGTTGATTTGTCTTAAAGCTTCTGCCTTCTGGTTTGGTGGAAGGTTTGGCATTCCGCTTTTGGTAAAGTGTGGAAGTGAAACCTGTATCCTTTGTCTATTGTCTGCAATGTCCATGGGTCCTTTGTAATGCAATGCCAGTTTTTTGAGAATAAAGCCAGCTTTCCGCCCAAGGGAGCTACCAGTTGATCCCTGGTAGGCGGAATCAGAGTCAAGTCATTGTGTCTGTCCTGTGGTAGTGGTTGTAGTTGTAGCTGTGGTACTACTCCTCTGGTTGGCAGGCTGCCACTGACGGCCTCTGTAGGCACCCTTTGATTGACTTCTGCCTCTAGGGTGTCTATTCCTGCCCCTCTGTGCTCTGGAGGTGTCTGGAAAGGACCAATTCTTTGTAGGCCAGTTTCTGCTGAACCTCGGAGGTTGGACCTGCAGAAATTCCTTTACTGTATGCACAGATTTTGCTTTTTCTTCCACTTTCTTTAGAATCTCCTGTGCAGGGGAGCCAAATAAACTTTGTTTCTCCATAGGAGCATCAAGGAGTTTAGCCTTGACATGGTCTGGCAAGGATTGCTCTTTTAGCCAGGCATGCCTACAATTACTGCTCCAGTCATAGCTGATCTAAATGAAGCCTCCAGTGCATCATAGCCACATTTTAAGAAATGATTACTGACCTGCTGAGAATTGTGTACCAAATCCTGAAGGGATTTACGGTCTAAAGGTTCAGGAGAAGAAAGCTTCTTATTCAGCTGATCCAACAAAAATTCTTGGTACTGTATCATATGAAATTGACAGTTTAATGCCCTGGCAGAAAGAGTAGCAGATGTATAAACCTTTTTACCCCATCTCTAATGCTCTAGACTCTCTTTCAGAGGGTATGGGATTTTGGCAGTAGCAGCTGCAACTCCTTTGGGCCCTGAGAAATAGTTTCTGGGTCTGCAGCATGGGCTTTATAGAGGTGGAAGTGAGAATCCGGGACCCTGTAATATCTGTCAGGTTTGGCAGGGGCCGGGAAAAGAATCAGGGACAGAACTGACATCATTATACACATCATCAATTACAGTTAGAACAGGTGGTATGGCTAAGGGCCTATGCTGGGGCAAATGCAGAAATGTCCTTAATCTTTTTCTAGAATCAGAAAAATCCTGACCCTGCCATTGAAAGTGCTCCCTCATGGAGTACAAAGTTTCCCCAAAGGAAAATTCTTCAGGAGGGGAGGCCGAAGGAATAGAATCTTCTGCATCTGAATCCTCATAAGGCGAGTAGGCCCCTTCCTGTTGGTCTGAATGATCAGATCCATCGGTGGAGTAATCAGAGGAGAGAGGTTCAGAGGGATCAGTCCTGGGCCTTTTGTCTGGTGGAGGTTGGGAGGCCCTAATTAAGGATATAAGGTCCTCAGCAAGACTGAGAATCTGAGAACTTGAGGAAGGCCTCTGAGAAGTAGATTTGGCAGGCAAAGCTTTTGAAAGTTTGGCAGCTTTAGCCCTGGAGAAGGCCTTAATAGACATAGAAGCTGGGGGCCTAGCTGCCCCACGTGCAGGAGTAGAAATGTCCAAAGGAATGGTGTCAGACAATTCTTGAGCACTAGCTTCGGTAGGGATATCTGTAGCCGACTCAGCCGGGGCCTCTCTGGCCTCGGTTGTCGGAGGTATGGTTTCGGCCATAGTAAGAACCGAGGACTCTGTTTCAGTCGAAACCGAGACACTCGCGGTAGGCCCAGCCGTGGTTTCAGCCGAAACCGCGGGCCGCGAGTGTCAGTCCTTTTCCTTGCGTTTTCTGGCCATATGCGTAGTCTGAGTCTCCGACGGCATTTTATATGCAAAATCTGCTCCAAAAAATTCTTCTGCAAACTCCGACCGACGTCTAAGAGTCCGTCAGTTGAAGGAGGCACAGGCTAAACAAGCTGATACGTCGTGGTCTGGGCCTAAGCAAGGAAGACAGTAAGAATGGAAATCCTTATGAGGTATTTGTTTCCCACAAGTTAAACAATTATTTACTTTTTCTGACATCGGCTGAGGCAAGAAAGAGTCCCCAACGGGGTACTTAGCTTTTTCCGAAGTCTTCGGTAGCTGAAATCTCTAGATCTGACCGACCGGCACTTGCGAACAGCTTCTGCTTCGGGCACCGCATGGCAAGAAAGACTGAGGAAAATGGCGTCGGCTGATGCCTTTATACCCCAGAAGCTCTGACGTCGGGGAAAGTGCGACATCAGCCGAGGCCAGACCCAGACTTTGGAATCCGGCCGACCGAAGGGCTGCCTGAGGCAGGACAACCCATTTGTTATGACTGCAGATGCATCCTTGAAGGACATCTGGGAAAACTACTCATGTACCAACTCTTTTGTTCAACGTTTTCTGGAAGTCATAAATTCCAAAGCCTTGGATCAACTTATCCACACCCCCACCAAGGGCAGCAATATCCTAGACCGGGTCATTACCAACATGGGACACACCAGAGGTCAATTCCTCGTTTGTCAGATCTGACCACAAGCTAATCACCCTAGACATTCACATTCTTCCCCCCACCCCCCCATTAGGGAAACCACCATAAAAATTTCTCCAAAGCCAACTTCACGCTTCTTAAGACAGAAGTGGCAAACTTCCCGACACCCATGCAGACGGACAATAGAGGTATGACTGCTGAATCATACACAAATGCACTTTATAAGCACTTACACGAGTGCATGGATCGTGCTAGCCCTAACAGAACCAAGATGCAATCCTGAAAAAAAAGAAAGCCAATCTGGTGGTCCCCTGCCATAAACAAACTCTACAACAGAAGAAAGAAACTGCTGCAAAAAAGAGTAAAATCCCATGATTGGAGGAAAGTACAGTTTTGTACCTACCATAAATGTAGATGTCCGACAGGTATGCATCTGCAGTCATAACATATGGGTTGTCCTGCCTCAGGCAGCCCTTCGGTCGGCCGGATTCCAAAGTCTGGGTCTGGCCTCGGCTGATGTCGCACTTTCCCGACGCCAGAGCGCCTGGGGTATAAAAGCATCAGCCGCCATTTTCTCAGTTTTCTTGCCCCAGATGCCAGGTGCCCTCTATGAAGGCTAAATTTGGATAAAATGCCAAAAAATTCCAAACATAATGCAAACATATATACATATATATATATACAAACAAATACACCATAACTGATTCCCCCAGCTAGCTAATGAAGGGGTAAGCACCCTAGGAATACCACAGAGGGGAAGGAGGGAGGGTAAACCTGGCTGCAGATGCATACCTATCGGACATCTACATTTATGGTAGGTACAAAACTGTATTATGTCTTTCAAGGATGCATCTGCAGTCATAACATATGGGTAGAATACCATAGCCAATCAGGGGGTGGAGGTACTAAGAAAATGATGGTGTAGTTAAGAGACCCTGCAGGACTGCAGTAGCAAAACCTGCTCTGGATCTGGAGTATAAGGGTAAATTGTTATGCTTGGCAAAAGTATGCACGGAGCTCCATGTAGCAGCTTCTAAAATGTCCTTGGTAGCCAACCCTCTTAGGAAGGCTGTAGTGGTGGCTGTGGCTCTTGTGGAATGAGGCCTAATATTCCCAGGAACAGTCTTTCCATGAAAGGAGTAATAAAAGCGAATGCAATTTCCTATCCATTTTGAGATTGTCTGTTTGGAAATTGCTTTTCCTTGTGCCCCAGCAGCATAAGCTACGAACAGTTGGTCAGTCTTTCTGTAACTTTTAGTTCTGTCCAAATAGTACCGTAATTGTCTGTGGATAACCAGAGTGTGTAGAAGCTTCTCCCCTTTATTTTGTGGGTTTGGGAAGAATGTAGGCAAATGAATTGCTTGGTTCAAGGATACTCTAGATACCACCTTTGGCATGAAAGTTGGGTTGGTTCTTAATGAAACTCTGTCCTGATGAAAAATAAGAAATGGCTGCACTGCCATTAAAGCTTGTAACTCAGATACTCTTCTTGCTGAAGTTATGGCCAGAAGGAATGCAGTTTTCCAGGAAAGAAAAGTACAGTTTTGTACCTACCATAAATGTAGATGTCCGAACTGGATAGCATCTGCAGTCATAACAAGTGGGTTGTCCTGTCGTCAGGCAGCCCTTCAGTCGGCCGGATTCCAAAGTCCGGGTCCGGCTTCGGCTGATGTCGCACTCCACCCGACGTCATCTCTGTTGGTCTTCGGGTATAAAGGCATCAGCCCGGCCATTTTCCTCAGTGTTTCTTGCCCCAGATGCCAGTAGCCCTCTTGCAGGCTAAAATTTGGATAGATGCCAATGTTTCCAAATAGATAGAGGTAAACACAACAATAAGCATGTATGTACATATACACAAACAAATACACCATAAAGACTCCCCAACAGCTAGCTATTAGAAGGGTAAACACCCTAGGAGTACCACAGAGGGGATGGAGGGGTAATCCTGACTGCAGATGCTATCCAGTTCGACATCTACATTTATGGTAGGTACAAAACTGTACTATGTCCTTCATGGATGCATCTGCAGTCATAACAAGTGGGTAGAATACCATAGCCAACTAGGGAGGAGGATAAAAATAGATTATGGTGTGTTTAGGATCCCTTGCAGTACAGCAGTGGCAAACCCTGCTCGGGATCTGGAATATAGAGGCAAATTATAATGCTTGGCAAATGTATGCACGGAGGTCCAAGTAGCCGCCTCAATAATGTCTTTGGTTGCCACTCCTCGTAAGAAGGCTGTGGTAGTGGCTGTTGCCCTTGTAGAGTGAGGTCTTATGTTCTGTGGAATTGGTTTTCCATGGAAGGAGTAACAGAAGCGTATGCAATTTCCTATCCATTTGGAGATTGTCTGTTTGGAAATAGCTTTTCCTTCCCTTCCTGTTGCATAGGCTACAAAAGTTGGTCAGTCTTTCTGCTATTTTTTGTTCTGTCCAAGTAGTAGCGTAGCTGTCTATGTACATCCAAGGTATGCAGTATTCTTTTCCCTCTGTTTTGTGGGTTGGGAAAGAAGGTAGGTAGGTGGATTGCCTGGTTTAAAGACAGTCTGGATACCACCTTAGGCATAAATGTAGGATTAGTCCTCATGGACACTCTATCTTGGTGGAAGATTAGGAAGGGTTGCACTGCCATTAAGGCCTGTAGTTCTGAAACCCTCCTTGCTGAAGTAATTGCCAGTAGGAAAGCAGTTTTCCATGACAGGTGTTGTAGGTCTGCTGTTGCTGCTGGTTCAAAGGGTGCTAGTGTCAACTTTTCTAGCACAAAGTTTAAATCCCAAGCTGGTAATGGTGGTTTCCTTGGAGGTTTTACATTCTTGATTCCTCTGAGGAATTGCCTGAGCAAAGGGTGCGAAAAAACAGGTGTATCAAGGCTGTATTCTGCTGAAATAGCTGATGCATGTATCTTGATGGAGGAGTAGGACAGGCCTGAATGAAGAAGTTCGGCCAGATACTCCAGAATGTTAGGCATATCTATGTTTGACACATCTTTTCCTCTTTCGTACTCAGATGACAAACCTTTTCCATTTTCCAGCATAGTTCCTTCTTGTTGAAGGTCTGCGTGCTTCAAGAATAATGTCTTTAACTCTTTGGGAAAGTTCTGGAATAGCTGCTGTTATGTGATGTTCCATGCAGTCAGTTGCAAGGTTTTAGGTTTGGATGTATGATGCTGTAGTTGTTCTGCGTTAACATCAAGGGCATCAGGGAATTGTCCACATATTGTTCGAGACATGCTCCTCAGTAGTGGGTACCAGTGCTGTCTTGGCCAGTTTGGAGCTATCAGGATTATCCTTGGACGTTCTTCCTTGATTTTCAGTAGTACCTTGTGTATCAGAGGAAGAGGCGGAATGCATATGCTGTTAGGCCTTTCCAGTTGAAAGAGAGCGAATCCACTTTCCATGCTAATGGGTGGAATGTCCTTGTGCAGAATTTTTGAGCTGGTGATTGAGAGGTGATGCGAATAGGTCTATCTGTGGCATTCCCCATTTCTTTGAGATGGTCTTGAAGATGTCCGGGTGAAGCTTCCATTCGTGGGCATCCAAGTGGTTCTGCTTAATATGTCTGCTAGGGTATTGTCTTTCCTGGTACAAATATTGCCTGTAACTGGATGTTGTAGCTGAGTGCCAGGGTCCACAGCTCCAAGGTCATTCTGCATAGGGGTATGAATGAGTGCCTCCCTGTTTGTTGATGTACCACATGACTGTGGTGTTGTCTGTCCTTATCATCAACTGGCCCTCTGAGAAATGGTTTGAACTTTTGGATTGCCAGTTTTACTGCCAGCATTTCTTTTAGGTTGATGTGCAGTTGGAGTTGATCCTGTGTCCACAATCCTTGCACGCATTTGTCCAGCATGTGGGCCCCCATCCTAGGTCTGAAGCGCCTGTTGTGATGGTCTGGCTTGCTTGACATCTGCGAAGGGTAGGCCTGGGTTTGACTGGCATGCCTGAGCCCACCATAGGAACTCCTGTTTTAAGCATGGAATTAGTGGGATTTCTGTTTCTAGACTGTGTCTGTGTTGGGACCATAAATTCTTTAGGTACCACTGTAGTTTTCTCATATGTAATCTGGCAAATGGAACCAAGATTATGCATGATGCCATGAAGCCCAAGGCCTGCAGTACTTTTCTTGCTGTTAACTTGTTTAGTTTTGTTAGTGCCAAGAAGTATAGAGGGAGTTCTTTTTGTTTTTCTGTAGTCAGGAATGCCATTTGTTTTACTGTGTCCAATTCCGCCCAAGAATGTCCTTGTTTGGGATGGTATCAGCCTTGACTTTTGTAAATTGACTGTGTATCCCAGTGCTTGTAGCAAGTAAATGACCCTTTGTAAATCTGTTGTCAGCTTGCTTTTGTTGTCCCTTGTAGCAGGCAGTCGCCCAAGTATGGGTAAATTTGAATTCCCTGAAGTCTGCAATGGGCGTTACTGATGCCAGGCATTTTGTGAATACTCTGGGCTAGTAGATAAGCCAAAAGGCAATGCTGAGAATTGATAGTGCTCTGATCCTGCAAGAAATCTGAGGTATCTTCTGCAGATTGGTCGAATGGGGACGTGCAGGTATGCCTCCTTGAGATCTAGAGTTACCAGCCAAGACTCCTTGCCCAGCATGGGAAGAAGTTGCTGTAGGGTCAGCATTTTGAATTTTGGGACAATGATGTATGTATTTAAGGTGGACAGGTTGAGAATTGGTCTCCAACTTTTTTCCTTTCTTGGAGCTAGGAATAGTCTGGAGTAGAACCCCTTTCCTTGCTCTGCTGTTGGCACTCTTTCCACAGCTCTCATGTTTGCTAACTCCATTATCTGGCGAGCCTCTGTTTTTGATTTGGAGGTAGATTTGGCATTCCTCTTTTGACTGGAAAAGTGTGGAAGTGAAACCGGTAACCTTGATCTATGGTTTGTAAAATCCACTTGTCCTTTGTTATGTAGTGCCAGTTTTTTGAAAATAAGGTTAACTTTCCGCCTAGAGGAGCTGCTATTTGTTTCCTGGTAGGCGGATTTAGGGTTAAGTCACTGTGGTTGTGTTGATGTAGTGGCAGTGGCTGTGTCTGTGCCTCTGTTGTTACCTTGCCACTGTCTTCCTCTGTAGGCACCTCCTCTGGATTGGATTCTGCCTCTGGAACGTCTATTCCTGCCCCTTTGAAATTTTGTGGAGTCAGGAAAGGACCAATTTTTGGCAGGCCAGTTCCTGCTAAACCTTGGGCGTTGAACCTGCAAGAAATCTTTAACAGTTTGAACAGATTTTGCCTTTTCTTCCATTTTCTTCATAACCTGCTGGGCAGATGTACCAAACAAACTTGTCTTGTCCATAGGAGCATCTAGCAACTTAGCTTTAACATGATCCGGTAAAGCTTGTTCCTTTAGCCATGCATGCCTTCTTATCACTGTGCCTGTCATGGCTGATCTAAATGAAGCCTCCAGTGCATCATAGCCACATTTTAAGGAATGGTTGCTAACCTGTTGTATGTTATTTACTATCTCTAATACATATTTCTTATCAAGAGATTCATCAGTGGTTAGTTTTTTAGTTAACTGATCCAGCATAAACTCTTGGTATTGTATCATGTGAAACTGACAGTTTAAAGCTCTAGCTGAGAGAGTAGCTGAAGTGTAGACCTTTTTACCCCATCTGTCTAATGACCTTGCTTCCCTTTCAGAAGGAATAGGGTTTTTAGCTATGGTCGCAGCTACTGCCTTGGGGCCCTGGGATATATAGTTTCTGGGTCTGCAAGTGGAGCCTTGTAAAGGTGGTGATGAGTATCTGGCACCCTGTAAAATCTGTCTGGTTTGGCAGGGGCTGGGGGTAAAGAATCTGGAGCGGAGCAAACATCATTGAAAGCATCATCCACCACAGAGAGAACAGGGGGTATTGCTAAGGGCCTGTGCTGTGGGAGGTGCAGAAAAGCCCTAAGTCTTTTTCTGGAGTCTGAAAAATCCTGTTGCTGCCATTGGAACTGTTCTCGCATGGCATGCAAGGTTTCCCCAAAGGAGAATTCTTCTGGTGGGGAAGCAGCTGGGATGGATTCTTCAGCATCAGAATCTTCAAAATTGGAGAAGGGAGCCTCTGGCTGGTCAGTTATGTCTGATTCATCAGCAGAATCATCAGAGGACACTGGCTCGGGGGGCTCTGCCCTAGGTCTCTTCTCTGGGGCTGAGAGGCCCTGCCTGGGTGAGATTGAGATCCTCTAATTAAAGAAATTAAATCTTCTGCCAAAGTAAGCATTTGAGAACTAGAAGAGGGCCTGGATGTGGGTGGTTTAACAGGCACTGTTTTAGTAGTCTTGGCTGCTTTAGCCCTGGCGAAGGCCTTAATGGACATGGCTGCTGGAGGCCTAGCAGCACCACGTGCTGGGGTAGAAACATCCAAGGATGGTGTCTGATAAGTCAACCACCGTAGTGGGTAAAATTTCTGAAGTCGTTTCAAGACTTGTAGCAGGGCCTCAGTTGTAGGAATAGGTTCAGCTGTACTTTGTTCAGTTTTCTGGTTTCGCCAAACCGAGACACTCGCTTTGTTTGACCATGGTTTCGTCCAAACCGCGGACCGCGAGTGTCAGTCTTTATCTTTGCGTTTTTGCTAGATTGGGTAGTCGGAGGATCCGACGGCATAATGTACGCAAAATCAGAACCAAAACTGTTCTGCAAACTCCGACCGACGCCTAAGCGTTCGCCGGTTGAAAGAAGCACAGGCGAACAGGCTGCTACGTTGGGCTGGGCCTAAACAAGGCAGACAGTAAGAGTGGAAATCTTTATGAGGTATTTGTTTCCGCAGTTTAAACAATTGTTAACTTTTTCTGACATCGGCTGAGGCAAGAAAGAGTCCCCAACGGGTACTTAGCTTTAGAAGTCTTCAAGTAGTATTCGTAGAAGTAATCTCTGGATCCGACCGACCGCACTTGCGAACAGCTTCTGCTTGCGCCACGGCAAGAAAGACTGAGGAAAATGGCGCCGGCTGATGCCTTTATACCGAAGACCAACAGAGATGACGCCGGGTGGAGTGCGACATCAGCCGGACCCGGACTTTGGAATCCGGCCGACTGAAGGGCTGCCTGACGACAGGACAACCCACTTGTTATGACTGCAGATGCATCCATGAAGGACATCTGTGGATCTGCCGATGCTGCTGGTTCAAATGGAGGAAGTGTTAGTTATTCCAGCACAAAGTTAAGGTCCCAAGTAGGTAAAGGTGGTCTCCTTGGAGGTTTGATGTTTTTGATTCCTCTGAGAAATTGTCTTAAAAGAGGATGCGAGTAGACAGGAGGATTTACATTGTATTCTGCTGAAATTGCTGAGGCATGTATTTTAATGGAAGAATAAGACAGGCCATTGTGAAACAATTCTGCTAAGTATTCCAGAATATGTGACATGTTCATCACTGTCGCATCAAGGCCTTTTGTTGTGTTCCAAATGAGAAATCTTTTTGCTGAGTATGCCTTCCTTGTGGAAGGGCGGCGAGCTTCCATAATAATGTCCTTTACCCTCTGGGATAAGCTGTCCTGGGAAGGAGTCATGGTATTCTCCAGGCAGTTAGCTGCAAGGTCTTTAGGTTGGGATGTAGGATCTTGTAATTGTTCTGCGTCAGAAGAAGAGGCCATAATGGGAGAGGCCACGGTTTCGTCTGTGACAAGCTCTTCAACAGTGGGTACCAATGCTGCCTTGGCCAGTCTGGAGCTATCAGAATCACTTCTGGCTGTTCTGCCCTGATCTTCAGTAAAACCTTGGACAGTAGTGGGATTGGTGGGAAGGCATAGAATTTTCGGGCTTTCCAGCTGAATGAGAGAGTCCACCTTCCATGCTTGTGGATGGTATGTCCTTGTGCAAAAATTTTTTTAGTTGATGATTGTGGGGGTGAGGCGAACAGATCTATCTCGGGCCTTCCCCATGTCTGTGTTATGAGTAAGAAGATGTCTGGGTGCAGCATCCATTCGTGTGCATCCATGGAAGTTCTGCTTAAGCTGTCTGCAAGAGTATTGTCTTTCCCTGGCACGAACTGGGCCTGTAGTTGTATATTTTGTTTCAAACAAAGATCCCATAGATTCATAGCCAGTCTGCATAGAGGGTAGGAATGCGTACACCCTTGCTTATGTACCACATAACTGTGGTGTTGTCTGTCCTTATTAGCAGGTGGCCTTGTTGAAGGAAAGGCTTGAAAGCCCCGATTGCGTGCATCACTGCCAGCATTTCCTTTTGGTTTATGTGCATCTGCAGCTGCCCTTGAGACCATAGCCCTTGGATACATTTGTCCTCCATGTGTGCTCCCCAACCTCGGTCTGAAGCGTCCGTGGTGATGGTTTGGTTTGCTTTTGGTTTGAAGAAAGGCAACCCTCTGTTGGTCTGGCAGGCTTGAGCCCACCACAGGAATTCCTTTTGAAGGCAAGGTATGATTGGAATCAGAGTTTCTAAGCTGTGACTGTGCTGAGTCCATACACTTCTTAGGTACCATTGCAATCTTCTCATATGTAGCCTTGCTTGTGGGATTAGTATTATGCAGGATGCCATGAAACCCAGGGCCTGCAGGATCTTCCTTGCAGTTAGCTGAGTTTGTCTTGTCAGATTCTTGAAGTAATCTGGAAGTTGTTTCTGTTTTTCTTCTGTGAGAAAAGCCATCTGGGTGGTTGTATCTAGATCTGCACCCAAAAAGGTTATCCTTTGGGATGGCACAAGTCTTGATTTTTGGATGTTGACTGTGTATCCCAAGGCCTGTAATAGCTGGATGGCATAATCCAAGTCCTTTAACAAATTTGTCTTGCTGTCCGCTTGTATCAAGCAGTCGTCCAGATATGGGTAGATTTGAATCCTCTGAAGTCTGCAGTGTGCAATTACTGATGCCAGGCATTTCGTGAATACTCTGGGCGCAGTAGATAAGCCAAAGGGCAATGCTGAGAATTGATAATGCTCTGATCCTGCAAGAAATCTGAGGTGTCTTCTGCAACTTTGTCAAATGGGGACATGCAGGTATGCCTCCTTGAGATCTAGAGTCACCAGCCAAGACTCCTTGCCCAGCATGGGAAGAAGCTGCTGTAGGGTCAGCATCTTGAATTTCGGCACAATGAGGTAAGTGTTCAGTGCGGACAGATCGAGAATAGGCCTCCATTGATTTTCTTTCCTTGGAACAAGGAATAACCTTGAATAAAAACCTTGCCCTTGTTCTGAGAGAGGAACCTTCTCCATGGCTTTCATTTGCAGTAATTTGGTGATTTGTTTCAAAGCCTCTGCCCTCTGATTTGGTGGCAGGTCTGGCATTCATTTTCTTTTTGGCAATGTGTGGAAACGGAACCTGTATCCTTTGTCTATTATTTGCAGTGTCCATGAGTCCCTTGTAATGTAATGCTAATTTTCTGAAAATAAAGAAAGCTTTCCGCCCAATGGTGCTTCTAATTGAGCCCTGGTTGGCGGAGTCAAAAATAAGTCATTGTGTTTGTCCTGGTGTAGCAGTTGTTGTTGCTGTTCCTGCACTACCTCTCTGGCTGGGTGGCTGCCACTGACGGCCTCTGTAGTGGCCTCTAGCTTGCCCTCTACCTCTGGTACTCCTGTTCCTGCCTCTGTGTGATCTGTCTGAGTCCGGAAAGGACCAATTCTTAGTAGGCCAATTTCTGCTGAATCTTGGTGGTTGTACCTGCAGAAAGTCCTTGACTGTTTACACAGATTTTGCCTTTTCTTCAAACATTTTTAAGACCTCCTGGGCAGTGGAACCAAATAATTTTTGTTTATCCATTGGAGCATCCAGGAGCTTAGCTTTAACATGGTCCGGTAGAGATTGTTCCTTCAACCAGGCATGCCTTCGTATAACAGCCCCTGTCATTGCTGACCTACATGAAGCTTCCAGTGCATCATAACCACATTGCAAAAAATGGTTGCTAACCTGCTGTGAGTTATGTACCAGATCCTGAAGAGATTTACGGTCAAGGGGCTCAGAGGAGGAAAGCTTCTTATGCAATTCATCTAACAAATACTCTTGGTACTGAATCATATGGAATTGACAATTTAAAGCCCTCATAGAAAGAGTTGCAGAAGTATAAACTTTCTTTCCCCATCGCTCTAAAGCTCTAGATTCCCTTTCAGAAGGTAAAGGATTTTTTAGCAGCAGCAGCTGCAACCCCTTTTGGGCCCTGTGAAATGGTTTCTGGGTCTGCAGTGTGGGCCTTGTACAGGTGAAAATGAGAATCCGGGACCCTGTAGTACCTATCAGGTTTGGCAGGAGCCGGAGGGAGAGAATCAGGGGCTGTACTAGCATCAGAGTACACATCATCAATAATATTCAAAACAGGAGGTATAGCCAAAGGCCTGTGCTGGGGTAAATGCAAAAAGGTCCTTAATCTTTTTCTGGAATCAGAAAATTCCTGGCCCTGCCATTGGAAATGTTCTCTCATAGAATGCAGTGTCTCACCAAAAGAAAATTCTTCAGGAGGGGAGGCCGAAGGGATAGATTCTTCAGCATCAGAATCCTCGTAGGCCGAATAAGCCTCCTGCTGGTGCTCTGATAACACAGATTCATCCGTAGACTCCTCTGAAGAGTGGGGATCAGAGGGCTCAACCCTGGGCCTTTTATCTGGAGGTGGAAGAGAGCCCCTGTCCGGGTGAGGTTGAGAACCTCTAATTAAGGAGATAAGATCCTCTGCTAGGCTGAGAATTTGAGTGCTGGTAGAAGGCCTCAGAGAGGTAAGTTTGGCAGCTTTAGCCCTAGAGAAGGCCTTAATGGACAGGGATGCAGGGGGTCTAGCTGCACCACGTGCAGGTGTGGACTTGTCTAAGGGAATGGTGTCGGACATGTCCTAGACACCGGTTTCCGTAGGTAGTTCAATAACCGACTCGGCCGGAGCCTCCAAGGCTGAGGTAGTCGGTAGTAAGGTTTCGGTAACAGGAAGCACCGAGGACTCTGTTTCAGCCGAAACCGAGACACTCGCGGTAGGCCTGACCGAGGTTTCAGCCGAAACCGCGGGCCGCGAGGGTCAGTCCTTGTCCTTCCGTTTTTTAACTACATGTGAAGTCGGAGTCTCCGACGGCAGTTTATACGCAAAGTCAGCCCCAAAATATTCCTCTGCAAACTCTGACCGACGCCTAAGCGTTTGTCGGTTGAAGGAAGCACAGGCAGAGCAGGCCGAGACGTCGTGGTCTGGGCCTAAGCAAGGGAGGCAGTAAGAGTGGAAATCCTTATGAGGTATTTGTTTCCCACAAGTTAAACAATTATTTACTTTATCTGACATCGGCTGAGGCAAGAAAGAGTCCCCAACGGGGTACTTAGCTTTTTCGAAGTCTTCGGTAGCTGAATCAAAGGATCTGGCCGACCGGCACTTGCGAACTGCTTCTGTTTCGGGCACCACGCGGCAAGAAAGACTGAGGAAAATGGCGTCGGCTGATGCTTTTATACCCCAGACGCTCTGACGTCGGGGAAAGTGCGACATCAGCCGAGGCCAGACCCAGACTTTGGAATCCAGCCGACCGAAGGGCTGCCTGAGGCAGGACAACCCATATGTTATGACTGCAGATGCATCCTTGAAGGACATCTCCCTGGTCAGCCTCAGTAAGAAGCCGGGATCCCTCACAAAATCCTCCACAGCTAGTTACGAAAACAAAAATGCCACCGTTTCTAAAGACAACCACAAAGCATTCTACAGCTATGTCAAGAATCTCAATGGCAACACTCAGATCTGCTCCGAGTTACAGCACAATGGCACTAAATATACAGAACCACCTGATATTGCCAACATCCTGGTGGATAGATTCACTGCTAAATTTACTCCCCTCTCACCCCCTAAAGGGCCCGTCTCTATACCAGAAGAATGCAAAGTTCCTGTAATCATGGCTACACAAGTAAAAACCACACTCTCCAATGCCAAGAACACAGCATCCATGGGGCCTGACAACATTCCAGACTGCGTTCTACGTGAACTACAGAACGAACTGGCACCCCACCCAAGTATCATGTTCAATCACAGCCTCACCTCAGGCTTTGTACCCACTGAATGGTGCACAGCGACGGTTAGCCCACTCCACAAAGGGGGGATCCACCACGGACCCTGGGAACTTCCGAAACATTAGCCTGACAAGCCTGGTCTGCAAGGCCATGGAACGTATCATCATGGAACTTTTAAACAAAGACATTGGTAATCTCCAAATTCTGGACCCCACCCAGTTCAGGTTTTGTAAAAGGCAAATCATGTCTCCTAAACCTGATAGACTTCTTTGAAGCAGTCACCAAAGCCATAGATGAGGGTAAGGTGGTTCACACAGCCTATCTAGAACTCGCCAAGGCTTTTAACACCATTCCCCACTCTGGAATTTTAGATAACCTTACTAAACCTCACTAAACTAGGTATAAATCCCTATGTCACAAGATGGGTTGTCAAATGGCTCACTGACAGAACCCACACTGTGAAAGTAGCAGACTCCAAATCCGACTTCAGACCAGTGACAAATGGAATATCACTGGGTTCAGTCCTGGGTCCTCTCCTGCTTGGCATCTACTTCTCTGAAGTACAGGCTAACACAGAAGGTCTTTGGCTAATGAAGTTCGCAGAGGACTGCAAACTAGGAGGCATAATCAAAACTCCTAACAATGTAGACATTCTACAAAAGGGCCTAACTGAGACAGATGCCTGGTGTCAAAGCCATGGCCTCAAGCTCAATGGCAAAAGGTTCATTGTCATCCCTTTTGGTAAAAACTTTGCACCCATGAACTACCACATAGTCGGTAGTCTACTTAACAATGAAAGTGTGATGAGACCTTGGGACACAGGTGGACAGTAGTCCCTCCTTTGATAATCACATTGCCACAGTAGTCAGGAAATCCTTCCATGTGGCACACCTCATCACAAAAGGTTTCTCATCCAGAAAAAAAGAGGCAATTGTTCCCCTCTCATTAGACCCATTAGAGAGTACAATGCCCCTTTTGATATGTACCTCACAAAACATCTACAACAACTGGAAAGGCCACAGAAATACCTCACAAAGAGGATTACTGGCCTCAAACAGATGCCCTAGGCAGACAGTCTCAAAAAACTCCAGCTTTACTCCATCGCATATCGCCTACTCAGAAGAGATCTCTGCCCAACATACAAACCTATGTCAAACCCAGAGCTGCTGGACATTCTCCACTTAAAGAAATCCCAATCCCTCCGAGCTACATGTTCTAGGGACCTAAAACTTGTCACCACAACAAAACAGAATATGCTGGAGGGATAGATTCCTGTCCCAGAGACTTCCCATACTCTGGAACAAACTACCTATCTATATCAAACAGAGCTCCTCATTAGCACTCTTCAAGAAAACTCTTGATGATTGGATGGGAAATAGGAAATTTTCTTGGGTGGCGAAAGCCAGGGTACCTTTTTGGCTAGGCTTACATAGGCCCTAGTAACAAAATCAAGTAGTTCACGCACGAGAGATAACGTGCACGGTCTCAGTAAGCAAGTACCTAGGGCCAATAGCCTAGTACCTACCTATGAACACAGCATACAAAGCAGACAAGAGATTTAATACATATTTTACTTGATTCCTTACTTTTTAATGATTGTTTACTTAACTTAAACTTAAGCAGTCAACCACAATCACATTCATACTATATTATACACACAGACACACATTTCTGTGTCGGGGTGTATGAATGTCAGGCTCCACTTCCACAGCATGCATGGTTCTTACTTGTCTGTATGCATATGTTTATGGCAGGACAGAGGAGAGAAGACAAGTAGGAAGGGAACAGCTTTTAATAAGTCTACCTATGCCGAACATATGACAAAAAAGTACAGTTTTGTACCTACCATAAATGTAGATGTTCGAGTGTTCACCCTGCTGCAGAGTCATCACACTTGGGTTATCCTGCCGTCAGATGGTCCCGCAGTCGGCCCAAATTCCAAAGTCTTGGTCCGGCGTCGGTTGCTGTCACTTCTTCCCTGACGTCAGTGCGCCAGGGGTATACAAGAGGCATCCAACGCCATTTTCTTCAGTTTTTCTTGCCCCAGATGTCAGGTATATATAATACTTTTTGTGATTTAACATCTGAAACTGAGGGACTGATGATGAAATTTCTGGAACTCTTACAAAAATAACACTTAAGTGCAGAACAATTTGTTTTATCAAAGACAAGCATCTGGAGCCTTTCTCCCTAGGCCTTAGCTGAAAATTGGCTTTGTTCCAAATCGGACTTTCCCAGTTAACAAATGTTAAACAAATAAATAAATAAAATAACATTTTCTGGTAGTAACTTGAATGTTAAAAAAAATATTTATTTGCAGTTTAGAACTGAACTGGAAGTTGACATTAAAAATGCATACAGGGTTTGTGTGAAATTGTTGATAACACTGTGAAAGTTAAACATCTGAAAAACTTATGGAACAGAGGATGGAGGTTGGCTGTTTTGAAACACGATGAAGCACTTGCCAAGTATTATTTCTGTGGCTGGTCATAGAGGGACAAAGATATGCTGGCCAGCCTAAATCATGTTTCTTTTGTAGGAACTTTTCTCATTTAATTAACAATTGTGACAAGATACAACATAATCAGTGTGGGAAGAAAGGACATACACAACAAGAAACTGTGCGGCTGAATGCAGGTTGTGTACAAAATTAGGCAAAGGCATGAATGGAGCCTTGACCTCGTCTCCCACCTTGCCTACCTTTTGGCACTGCTCACAGTTCCTGCAGTACCCCTTTACATCCTTTGCAATCCTAGGCCAAATAAAAGTTTTGCATAAGGTGTCTCTTAGTATGCTTTATGCCCATATGGCCTGCAAAAGGAATGTCATGGGCTGTGGCTATAAGTAGCAGACAGAAGGTTCTGGGCACTACCAACTGCTGTATTACTTCACCCTCTACCCCTCCCCTCAGGGGTCCACTCTCTGTACAGTAACCCTTTGTATCAGTATACAGACTCCTCTCTTGCTTGAGCATCAGGTGTCTCCTGTTCGTAATGTATCCTGTCTCAGCTCAACTTTTGTGACCCTGCCCAGCTCCCCTTCCACAGGAACCCCAGTATCCTCTGTCAGTGGTGCCAACCTGGATACCACCACTCACCTCTATCCTTGCAGTCAAGATGGTCTACGGGAACACCTGTACCTACCAGTAGCTGTGGTTCACCTTCAGGCTCAGTGCTACAAGGTAGCCCCCTCCCTGAAGTAACCACATCACCAGCCCTAGCTTCAGGCATAGGAACAGTCTGGGTCTCCTCCAGGCTACCAGACCTATGGGCCTGTCTCCAAGCTTGACTGCATGTCACTGCATGCACACAAGGTACTACACTATCAAAATCATTCTCTATTATAAAGACACCTGCAGGGATATACTCAAAAAACACCTACTTGCTTGTTTCCTTTTCCACCCTCTCAGTCAAGATGAACCCTGGCCAAAGGTATTTGGAATGGGGTCCTACTCAAAGCTCTGACTGATGTGGACTGCCAAAGCAAGTACTGCTCCTCCTTAACCACTGCAGGCTTCCCAATGGTTATATCAGAAGTTGTGCCTCTCTTAGCAGTTGTCTGTTTTTCATCCAATAAAATAGGATACAGATTTTGGTGATAATTTGGCACCTCTGTTGTTGCCAGACAACATATAACTGGCATTCTGTCATTCCCACTTGCTGGCCCCATCACCATTTGTTTTTCACCTTGCTTCAATGGACATCTGTATGCTACATGACCCCTCTGATTACATTTGAAATATCTAATCCCTGATCCTGACTGTGTGCATGAACTAGTAGCTTCCCCTGTTACTGGTAAACCCTGCTGGAGTGGTTTAGGCTGTCCCTCATGAGTTCCCTTACTTATATGTGCAGCACTGGGTATCCCTTTCTTATTGAGTGGTGCCCTACTTGTCAAGTAGAGATTACACTCTTGGTCTGCAAACCACATCCTCATGCCCTCAGGCTAAGTGCTGAGAGCTTGTTCCCTCACCAAAACGTCTGCCAGTCCTTCAAAAGTGGTGACCTCACACCCAATCACTCACCTGTGAAAGTAAGTACTTAAATCAGCAATGTAATCTCATACACTTTCATCTGCCTTGCATCTATGTTCATGAAACCTTTTCCCTTACATTTCAGGAGTTAATTTAAATCAATCAAGTTAAACATTGTTTTACATGATCATAATTCAAAATTCAACATCTGACAGTTTAGCAACTGCATAAACTGCTCTACCATGGAGTAAGGGGGTCAGGAACCATAACCGGGAGCCCTTCAACATTATTTTGTTTAAACGCCGTTTGAAAATATATAAATAAAACTATCAAAAGTCATCTCCCTCCCTGTACTGAGGAAAAAGTTTACTGAACTTATATGGCTTCTGGGGTTCAGTCATTTCCTTTCCCATTACCTCCATGATCCTACTGAAGGGTTAGAAACTCATTTTCTTGCTGATGCTGCTTCTCCCTCTCCTCAGCCTCCAAACATCACTGCCTCTCATTTTCTTCAGCTTCCATTTCCAAATGTAGCGGTTCATACTGACTCTGTTTCTCTTAAGCCTCCAGTTTGAGTCTTTTTAACTCCAGATGGATTTTCAACTCCTCTGAAGAAAAGGTGCATTGTTTTGTCTCAGAAGGCTGCTTATCCCAAACGCCAAACTGTATATCCTCTGATCTGCTAGTCTAGTCTGCGGCTGCAACTAAGGCTGATATCATTGCTTCCTTAGTCAGGTTGGCATGCACCAGTCCTTTGGCTTTGCACACCTTGGCCAACAAGTTCCTTGTCAGCTTTCTATAACTCTTTGCTGACATCTTTGTCTGCTGTCCCCAACTAAACCAAAAAAATAATTAAAGCTGTTGTGAAATGAAACTCTGTATGTTTATCTTGTGGCTGTTGAGAGTGCACACCTCACTGACAACTACCTACAGGCTACTAACGCTCAATTAAAATCCTAACACTGCCAACAAATAATGTGATGGACCCACTTAAACCCGGGGCAGAAACTAAGGAGCCTCAATCCCCACCACTGTCTCCGGTAAGGAAGCGTCACTAAAAGTAGAGATAGAAATACACAATCTCCCCTAAGAATACACCAGGAACAGGATAAAAACCTGGGACTGGACTATATACTTCACTCCAGGTCCCAAAATGAGTCTTCACACTAACCACTGCAGAGCACTGTGTCCTAGTTCTAGGTATCTGACACACTCATTCTTAAGTATTTGATATGCGCATACAAAAACAGTCTTGGAAAAGACTGGCACAGATTTTCCTGCTATGTCCTCTTTCCCAAATTACAAGGTAATGGCTGCGACCAGTCAAATACCACAATACCCTTTTAAAAGGGGTGATCAATTACACTAGGTAAAATAAATAGATATAAATCGTAACATGTAATCCAAGCAGTAAGGCTTTTCGAGTGGCTCTGGTGTTATCACAATAAGCATAAACAATCTCAGGTTCCTAAAAGTACTTTCTACATAACCAGCCACATTAAAAGATGGTAAAATATTTAATAATAAATAAATAAAATGATTTAAAACAGGTATACACTGAATAACGGATTCTAATAAACCACAGAGTTTCACACACAGTAATTATGAAAACAACACTGCAGGATAGATTTCACACTGATTGGAGAAAAACTAGCTGCCTAACTATAGTTCACTAACTATCTAAAGATTAACTGTTCCTCTCTAATCTAATTAAATCAGCAAGGCAAGATGATACTCTTACTTCTTCCAAGGAAGATGAGAATTTATGCCCACTTTTCAGGCTTTTGTCTAGTCCTCAGCGACAAATAACTCTTACTATTATTGCTGAACATCTCTGGAAAACAAAGTGAGTGATAACTACTGATCTGGAAAACAACAACTGAACTTTAATTGACTCAGAACCTGCTTTTACAGCAGATTTAAAAAAAAAAAAAGTCACAGAAAGCTGCAATGAAAATTCTACTCTCTTATATCAGACTTTAAAAAGTAAATAAAACGGCTGCTGTGGAGATTCCGTTACTTTCAGCTCTGGCACACAATGTCAGCACATCTAGGTCAGCTGATTGGCCTTACCTACATTCAGAATTATTAAACATACATTTGGTCACCCAGAAGAACACAGTCTGATTCAAACATCTTGCATAAAGTAATAATCAAAAAACAAAAAATGTATTTACAAAATTATGTACATCAAAAACGGCTCAGGGTACAGAAAGGTGCAGGCAAAGCAAGCACAAACAAGAACAAAACTGCAACCAATCTAACACAGCCAGAAGACATTTATTAAGAGAAAAAGAATGTAAGCGCTTTCATGATAACTACTATCGCTTCATCAGACAACATTACATACATAAGACAATTTATATATCATCTGATTACAATCAGCGGATGCCTACATCCCACCCATCATAGGCTTATTAAAGAAATGCACACCATATATTATGTTGAGATAGTAGACCCTAATAAAATAAGCACTCTATGTTGTTGAACAAGAGTTCATGTATGTAATGTCTGATGAAGCGATAGTAGTTATCGTGAAAGCACTTACGTTCTTTTTCTTTTAATAAACGGTTAGACTGGTTGCAGTTTTGTTTTTGTTTGTATTTACAAAATTATAGCTAGTCATGCTGGCATATATAACAGGGTAATTTACATGTATTTACAACATTTCAGCCAGTCATGCTAGCACAGATAACAGTATCTAATATCCTCACATCATCTTTCTTTCCATACTGTTACGAGTACCCTCAGGAGCCATTTTCCCCCTATCTAACCGAAAATCTTGATCATATCTGCTATGACCTCACCTGAGCCTCTTGCTTTCTTTGACTAGATTTTCCTTAGTGCTGTTTTTACTTCTTCTAGCATGGGCTCCTCCTCTTCTCTCACCATAGGTTGTGTTTGGGGAAGTACAGCTTCTGTGGGGTTTTCTTCATTTAGAAACTGTTGGAAGTACTTCTTCCATCTGCCTATGATGTCCTATGGATTGGAGAGCAGATTGTTGTTGGCATCCCTTATGAAGGGTGTTTGACTCTCTTCTTTATCTTTCTGTCTTTGCCTTGCAACCTGATAGAGTTTCTTTATGACATCCACGGAGTCGTATTCCAGAAGTTAGCAGACTGCCTCTGATTTCTTGTTCTTTACTACTGCAACTCCTCTCATAGCCTCGTTGTTAGCAAATCAGCACTCTTTCCTAGCCTGGCCTGATTTTCAATCTCCCATTTTTTCTTGCACACCTCCTTTCTTTTGATGACTTCTTGGACTTCTGTACTCCACCACCAGCTTTTCCTATGTACCTTACTTCCATACCTGACTCAGCGCCATTTCTGTTCTGTAGCCCTTACACATGCTTTGTGAGGCACTGCCATTCTTTTTCAACTCCACCTACTTCCTCTTCTTCGACTCCACATATTTTTTATTCTTCTTGAGGTGTTACAGCCCTAAGTAATTCCTTGACCTGTTGTGCTTTCTCTTCAGGTCAGCTTTCAGGTCTTCAGTCTGGTTTCTATCAACCTTTGAGCCTTCTCTGACCATATGCAGATGATTATAATAACCACTAATTTATGCTGTGGGCCATCTGTTTCACTGGGGATGACTTTGCAATTGCTGATTCAACCCCAGTACCCTTTCCTTACTAGGAGGAAGTCTATCTGTGTTACATGTTAGCCACTTCTGTATGTGATCTTGTGATGGTCTCTAGTTCTGAACCATGTGTTGGCTATCAAGCCACTTGCCAGAGAGAAGTCAAGAATGGCCTCCTTTTTTATTCCTGTTATCCCATCCACGTGGACCCAGGCTTTCCTCATATCCTGTTCTGTCCATCCCAATATGTGCATTCAGGTCACCCATTATCAACAACAATTCTTGTTGTCTTACTTTATCTAGTAGGTCCTGCAACTGCTGTCTGAATGTACTCTTTTCTTCACTATCACAACCCTGTTGTGGGGCACAGGCTGAGATTATGAATACCCTTCTATCATTCCACTGGAGTCTGACTGCCAGAGTCTGTCACTACTTCCGATGACAACCCTCACTCTGTCTTCTGAAGCCTCTCCCTCACCACAATTTCTAGCCTGTCCTCCTCCTGAGTAGTAGACTCTGTATCCCAAGCCAATTGTCTTTGCTGCATTGTCCTTCCAACCTTGTCTAAGATGTCCAGCCTCTGCCTTACCAGGATGTCATCTTCTTCTAAGCCTTGTCCTGTCAATGAATCTACATGGAGTGTGGCAATTCTCATTTCATGTTTAGTGGGTTGATTGGTTTTATGTCCAGCTTTCACTCAAACAGAGCTATCCCAGGTAACCCAAGCTAGACAACTGGACACAAGACAGCCAGTAGTGTATTGACCTTGGGCTGCTGGGTTTTATGGAGGGCACACACTGGCCAAAAGGGGCAGAAACACCCCTCCCACTGTTACCATAGGTGATCTTATTAACACTGTAGTGGATTGTGAATATGATTGGCTTACTCGTTTAAATGCTGACTCTAGACCAGGCTTGAATTCAACTATAAGCATCAAGCCTATATTAAAAATAAAGCAACATATTTTGTAATTAACTTTATGTATACACTGTGGATATAAAAAAAGTGTACACACCCCTGTTAAAATGGTAGGTTTTTGTGATATAAAAAATGAAACCTGAATAAATAATTTCAAATATTTTCCCACCTTTAACATGATCTATAAAGTACAGTTTTGTACCTACCATAAATGTAGATGTCCGATAGGCATGCATCTGCAGTCCTTACAAATGGGTTGTCCTGTCGTCAGGCAGCCCTTCGGTCGGCCGGATTCCAAAGTCTGGGTCTGGCCTCGGCTGGTGTCGCACTTCACCCGACGTCATAGCTGCAGTTCTTCGGGTATAAAGGCATCAGCCGACGCCATTTTCCTCAGTGTTTCTTGCCCCAGATGCCAGGTGCCCTCTAGGAAGGCTAAATTTGGATAAATGCAAATGGTTCCAAATAGTAGAGAGCAAACAAAAAATAAGCATGTATGTACATATATACAAACAAATACACCATAATAGATTCTCCCAGCTAGCTACAAGATGGGCAAATACCCTAGGAGTACCACAGAGGGAAGGAGGGTGGGTAATCCTGACTGCAGATGCATGCCTATCGGACATCTACATTTATGGTAGGTACAAAACTGTACTATGTCCTTCAAGGATGCATCTGCAGTCCTTACAAATAGGTAGAATACCATAGCCAAACTGAGGGAGGAGGAGAAATAGATTATGGTGTAGTTAAGATCCCTTGCAAAACAGCAGTGGCAAAACCTGCTCGGGATCTGGAGTATAAAGGTAAATTATAATGCTTGGCAAATGTATGCACGGAGCTCCAAGTAGCAGCCTCTAAAATGTCTTTGGTAGCCACTCCTCGTAAAAAAGCTGTGGTAGTGGCTGTAGCCCTTGTAGAGTGAGGCCTGATGTTTTCTGGAGTTTTCTTTCCATGGTAGGAGTAACAAAATCTAATGCAATTTCCTATCCACTTAGAGATTGTCTGTTTTGAAATTGCTTTTCCTTCCATTCCTGTTGCATATGCTACCAGTAGCTGGTCAGTTTTTCTATTGCTCTTGGTCCTGTCCAGGTAGTAACGTAATTGTCTATGTACATCCAAGGTATGCAGAGGTGGGTTGGGGAAGAATGTAGGTAGGTGGATAGCTTGATTTAAAGATACCCTGGAGACCACCTTTGGCATAAAAGTAGGATTTGTTCTCATGGACACTATCTTGATGGAAGATCAGGAAGGGCTGTACTGCCATTAATGCCTGTAGCTCAGATACCCTTCTTGTTGAAGTGATTGCAAGCAGGAAAGCAGTTTTGCATGATAAGTACTGTAATTCTGCTGTTGCTGCTGGCTCGAAAGGAGGGAGTGTCAACTTTTCTAGCACAAAGTTCAAGTCCCATGCTGGCAATGGCGGCTTCCTGGGTGGCTTTACATTTTTAATCCCTCTCAGAAACTGCCTGAGCAGAGGATGTGAGAATACTGGAGGATCCAAGTTGTATTCTGCTGAAATAGCTGATGCATGAATCTTAATGGAAGAATAGGACAGGCCGTTGTGGAAGAGCTCTGCCAAGTATTCCAGGATGTTGGCTAGGTTTGCCAGTGACACATTCTCTCCTTTTGCAGTACTCCAAATGAAATATCTTTTCCATTTTGCTGAATAATTTTTTCTTGTTGAGGGTCTGCGAGCCTCCAAGATAATGCCTTTAACCCTTTGAGATAAATCTGGGTTATTTGGTCTTATGCAATGTTCCAGGCAGTCAGCTGCAGTGTTTTCAGGTTTGGATGCAGGGTTTTGAAGTTGTTCTGTGTTAACAGCAAGGGAACTAGGGGCAAAGGCCATATTTGTTCCCGAGACATACTCCTCAGTAATGGGTACCAATGTTGCCTTGGCCAGTCTGGAGCTATCAGGATGATCCTTGGACGGTCTTCTTTGATCTTCAGTAGCAGCTTGTGCATCAAAGGAAGAGGTGGGAATGCATATGCTGTCAGGTTTGTCCAACTGAAAGATAGAGAGTCCACTTTCCAAGCAAGTGGGTGGTACGTCCTTGTGCAGAATATTTTCAGTTGGTGATTTTGTGGGGATGCAAATAAGTCTATTTCTGGCAGTCCCCATTTCCCTGTAATGGTTTTGAAGATGTCCAGATGCAGCATCCATTCGTGGGCATCCGTGGTAGTTCTGCTTAGGATGTCTGCTAGTATATTTTCTTTTCCTGGCACAAAAATTGCTTGTAGCTGAATGTTGAAGCTCAGTGCCACATTCCAGAGGTCCATTGCCATCCGGCATAGAGGGTATGAATGTGTGCCTCCCTGTTTGTTGATGTACCACATAACTGTGGTGTTGTCCGTCCTTATCAGCAGTTGACCCTGTTGAAGAAATGGCCTGAATGCCTGAATTGCCAGTTTTACTGCCAGCATTTCCTTTTGATTTATGTGTAGGTGCAGCTGGTCTTGAGTCCATAAGCCTTGTATGCACTTGTCCAGCATGTGCCCCCCAACCGAGGTCTGCAGAGTCTGTTGTGATGGTCTGGCTTGGTTGGGTGCTGTGGAAGGGCAGTCCCTTGTTTGATTGACAGGCCTGGGCCCACCATTGGAATTCTTGTTTCAGGCATGGAATTATTGGAATTTGGGTTTCTAGGCTGTGCTTGTGCTGAGACCATAAGTACCACTGTAACTTTCTCATATGTAGTCTGGCATGTGGAATTAATATTATGCAGGATGCCATGTAACCGAGAGCTTGCAGGACTTTTCTTGCTGTTAGCTGGTTCTGCTTTGTTAATGCCATGAAGTAGAAAGGGAGTTGTTCCTGTTTTTCTACTGTCAGGAATGTCATTTGTTTTGTTGTGTCCAAATCTGCACCCAAGAAGGTTATCCTTTGGGATGGTATCAGCCTTGACTTTTTTATATTGACTGTGTATCCCAGGGCTTGTAGTAGATGAATGACCCTTTCCAAATCTTTTGTTAATTTGATTTTGTTGTCCGCTTGTAACAGGCAGTTGTCCAGGTAAGGGTAAATTTGAATTCCCTGAAGCCTGCAATGAGCAATTACTGATGCCAGGCATTTCGTGAATACTCTGGGCAGTAGATAAGCCAAAGGGCAATGCTGAGAATTGATAATGCTCTGATCCTCCAAGAAATCTGAGGTATCTTCTGCAATTTGGTCGTATGGGGACGTGCAGGTATGCCTCCTTGAGATCTAGAGTTACCAGCCAAGACTCCTTGCCCAGCATGGGAAGAAGCTGCTGTAAGGTCAGCATTTTGAATTTTGGAACAATGAGGTATGTGTTTAAAGCGGACAGGTCAAGAATAGGTCTCCATTGGTTTTCTTTTCTTGGTACCAGGAAGAGTCTGGAGTAAAATCCTTGCCCTTGTTCCATAGATGGTACCCTTTCTACAGCTCTCATCCTTAGTAAGTGAGTTATTTGTTCTAGAGCTTCTGTCTTCTGATTTGGAGGTAGGTTTGACATTCCTCTCTTCCTTGGTAGAGTATGGAAGTGAAACCTGTAACCTTGGTCTATTGTCTGTAAAATCCATTTGTCTCCTTTGATGTAATGCCAGTTTACTGAAAATAAGGCTAGCTTCCCGCCTAAGGGTGCCTCTAGTTGTTCCCTGGTAGGCGGTGCTAGAGCCAAGTCACTGTGATTGTCCTGTGGAAGTGGTGGTGGCTGGATCTGTGGCTGTACCTCGTTGGTTGTTAGTCTGCCACTGACGTCCCCTGTAGGCACCTCTGGATTGACCCCTGCCTCTTGAGCACCTATTCCTGCCTCTCGGAGCTCTGGCGGTGTCTGGAAAGGACCAATTCTTGGAAGGCCAGTTCCTGCTAAACCTTGGAGGCTGGACCTGCAAGAAATCCTTGACTGTCTGGACAGATTTTGCTTTATCTTCCACCTTCTTCAGCACCTGCTGCAGGGAGCCAAACAAATTGAGCTTATCCATGGGAGCATCTAGGAGCTTTGATTTAACATGGTCTGGTAAGGACTGCTCTTTTAACCATGCATGTCTTCTGATCACTGTGCCAGTCATGGCTGATCTAAAGGAGGCCTCCAGTGCATCATAGCCGCATTTTAAGGAATGATTACTGACCTGCTGAATGTTATGTACCATTTCCTGTACAGATTTTTTGTCTAATGGTTCATCCGAGGACAGTTTTTTAGTTAATTGGTCTAACAAATTCCTGATACTGAATCATGTGGAATTGACAGTTCAAAGCCCTAGCTGAAAGAGTAGCAGAAGTGTAAACTTTTTTACCCCATCTCTCTAAGGATCTAGATTCCCTTTCAGAGGGGAGGGGGTTTTTGGAGAAGAAGCTGCTACAGCCTTGGGTCCCTGGGAGATAGTTTCGGGATCTGCAAAAGGGGCCTTATACAAATGATGAGTGTCCGGAACCCTGTAGTACCTATCGGGCTTAGCAGGGGCCGGAGGAAGAGAATCAGGAGCAGTACAAGCATCATTAAAAGCATCATCCACAACAGTAAGTACTGGAGGAATGGCTAAAGGCCTATGCTGTGGCAAATGCAAAAAGGTTCTAAGCCTTTTCCTAGAGTCTGAAAAATCCTGGCACTGCCATTGAAATTGTTCCCTCATAGCATGCAAGGTTTCCCCAAAAGTAAATTCCTCAGGCGGAGAGGCAGAAGGAATGGAGTCTTCTGCATCAGAGTCCTCATAAGGAGAGAAGGGGCCTTCTGGAGGGTTTGAATTATCTGATTCATCAGAGGAGCCATCTGAAGAAACTGGCTCAGGGGGCTCTACTCTAATCCTCTTCTTTGGAGGTGGGTGAGAGGCCCTGTCTGGATGTGGTTGGGATCCCCGGATTAAAGAAATGAGATCCTCTGCTAGACTAAGCATTTGTGAACTAGAGCTAGGCCTGTGAGAGGGGGTCTTAGCAGGCACAGTTTTGGTAGTTTTAGCTGCTTTAGCCCTGGCAAAGGCCTTAATCGACATGGATGCAGGAGGCCTAGCAGCTCCACATGCAGGGGTAGAAATATCCAAAGGGATAGTATCAGATAAATCCTGCGAACCTGCAAGAGCAGGTGTGATTTCAGTAGCAGATTCAGCCTGGCTGGATGAAGCCTCGGTAATTGGCAAGCATTCGGCCAAAGAACCGTGGACTCGGTTTCAGCCGAAACAGAGACACTCGCAGTTGGCTTAACCGCGGTTTCGGCTGAAACCGTGGACCGCGAGTGTCGGTCCTTTTCCTTGCGTTTTTTAGAAATTTGCGTAGTCGGAGTATCCGACGGCATAATGTAAGCGAAATCGGAGCCGAAAAACTCTTCAGCAAATTCCGACCGACGTCTAAATGTCCGTCGGTTGAAAGAAGCACAGGCTAGACAAGCTGCTACGTCGTGGTCTGGGCCTAAGCAAGGTAAGCAGTAAGAGTGGAAATGTTTATGAGGTATTTGTTTCCCACAAGTTAAACAGTTATTCACTTTTTCTGACATCGGCTGAGGCAAGAAAGAGTCCCCAACGGGGTACTTAGCTTTTTAGAAGTCTTCGGTACTTGTAGTAGTAATCTCTGGTTCTGACCGACCGGCACTTGCGAAAAGCTTCTGCTTCGGGCGCCACGCGGCAAGAAAGACTGAGGAAAATGGCGTCGGCTGATGCCTTTATACCCGAAGAACTGCAGCTATGACGTCGGGTGAAGTGCGACACCAGCCGAGGCCAGACCCAGACTTTGGAATCCGGCCGACCGAAGGGCTGCCTGACGACAGGACAACCCATTTGTAAGGACTGCAGATGCATCCTTGAAGGACATCCTGTATAATTCAACTGAAAAACAAACAATTCTATTAGGGGGAAAAATATAAAAAACATACAATAAGCTGGTTACATAAGTGTGCACAACCTTAAACTAATACTTTATTGAGGCATCTTTTGATTTAATTACAGCATTCAGTCTGCTTGGGTACACAGCTGCCATCAATTAAACAGACTCTGATAAACCCTAAATAAAAGTTCAGCTGTCCTAGAAGGATTTTCCTGACATTTATTCAGTTGTCTGCTACAGCAAAAGCCATGGTTCGCAGACAGCTTACAAAAGCATCAAAGGGATGTCATTGTTGAAAGGTATCAGTCAGAAGAAAGGTACAAAAAAAATTTCACAGCATTGGATATACCATGGAACACAGTGAAGACAGTCATCAAAAAGTTGAGAAAATATGAGACAACAGTGACGTTGCAAACAACTGGCCATCCCTCCAAAATTGATGAAGATGAAAACTGGTCAGGGAGGCTGCCAAGACACCTACAACAACACTGAAGGAGCTGCAGGAATTTCTGGCAAGTACTAGTTGTGTACTACATGTGACAACAATCTCCCGTATTCTCCATATGTCTGGACTATGGGGTATGATTGCAAGACGGAATGCTTTTCTTACACAGAAAAACATTCAGGCCCAGCTAAAATTTGCAAAACACATCAAGTCTCCCAAAAGCATGCAGGAAAATGTGTTATGGTCTGATGAGACCAAGGTTGAACTTTCTGGCCACAATTCCAAAAGGTACGTTTGGCGCAAAATAACACTTTGCATCACCAAAAGAACACCATTCCCCATGGTGAAGCATGGTGGTGGCAGTATCATGCTTTTGGGTTGCTTTTCTTCAGCTGGAACTGGGGCTTAAGGTGGAGGGAATTATGAACAGTTCCAAATACCAGTCACTACTTTTGGCCAAAAACCTTCAGGCATCTGATAGAAAGCTGAAGATGAAGAGGAATTTCACCTTTCAAGACGACAATGACTATAAGCATACATCCAAATCAACAAAAGAATGGCTTCACCAGAAGAAAATAAGTTTTGGAATGGCCCAGCCAGAGCCCAAACCTAAATCCAATAGAAAATCTGTGGGGTGACCTGAAGAGGGCTGTGCACAAGAGATGATCTCGCAATCTAAAAGATTTGGATTGCTTTTGCTAGGAAGAGTGGGCAAATACTGCCAAGTCAAGATGTGACATCCTGACAGACCTCTAGCCAAGAAGACTGAATGTTGTAAATAAATCAAAAGGTGCTTCAACAAAGTATTAGTTTAAGAGTGTGCACACACAACAAACTATTAGTTTAAGGGTGTGCACACTTATGCAATCAGCGTATTGTAGGTTTTTTAAATTTTTTATGTTTTTTCCCCTAACAGATTTTTCTTTGTTTTTTCATTTGAATTGTACAGGTTATAGGTCACATTAAACGTGGGAAAAGTTTTGAAATTATTTATTGTGGTCTAATTTTTTATATCACAAAAACCTGCCAATTAACAGGGGTGTGTAAACTTTTTATATCCACTGTATATGTATGGTCTTCATAATATATGGGTTTTTTATATGTATAGGTTTTATATGACTTTAAATTTCAGTTGCACTATAACTGACTAATTGAATGCATTTTTCTGTTGGGCTGTTGTGTTTTTTGAATTGTATATAGTGAATGTTGATTTTAACTAACACATACACAGTGAAGAAGGGACTTTTCCCAAAAACTTTGTGGAGCAATAAACATGTTTTTCACTGATCTTGCATGTCCTTAATTTGGATTTGCTTGGTTTGCAGTTTGCTTGACAGTACCAAAGTGGTAACCTACGAATTTTAATGTCTGAATAGGTCATAGACTTGACTTTTGATAACTGACCATACTGCATACCTGAAGTAAGGTATCTCTAGCCATGATAAGTAGTGCTCTCGTGGAGGCAATGAGGAGCCATTCGCCCAAGTAAGGGAAGACATGGAAACCCTGCAACCAGAGCCAGACTGTGACCACTGCCAAGCACCTGATGAACACCCAGGAGGTGGTGGTTAGACCAAATGGAAGGTCCCTGAACTAATAACGATCAGCCCGAAGCACAGAAACATCTGGAGCACATCTATCTTGATATGACGACAGGCATCCCTGAGGTCTACGGAGCACATCCAGTCATCCTTCCTCAACAGAGGTAGAATGGACTGCACCCATGGCCATCCGGAACTTGGTACGTTTCACAAAAGGATTCGATTTGCTTAAATCCATAATAGGCCTGATGTTCTTGTTCTTCTTTGGCACCAAAAAGTACCTTGAGTAGACCACGGATTCTCACTGGTCAGATGAGACTTCTTCAATAACTCTATTTGCCAGTTACTTCTGAATCTCTATTGCTGCCTGCAGTCTCTGACAAGATGGAATGCCCAAGATATTTTGTAATGGAACTATGGAACTTCTAAAAAGAGAATGGTATAACCTCTGGATATAACTCTTTAATATCCATGCTTTTGAGGTAATGGCCTCCCAAATTTCTGAGTGAAGAGCCAAGTGACCCCCCCCCCCCAGCTGCCTCCAGAGCAGGACAGCTGTGCAACCCTTCAGGGTTACTGAAGGGGTCCACTGGAGAAGGCTTCACAGAAGCCCTGATTCTGCTGACTGCCCCTGCTGAATGTGTGGCCATACATTATGGTTCACTCCTGGCCTATGGAGGAACCCACTGAAGGAGAATCTTTGAAAGACTGCTGCAACTTTTTAAAGTCAAGATGTCTGCCCCTTCTGATTCCTCGAAAAGATCACTAAATGGCAGTAAAATGAACTTCTATGGCTGACAGCAACTTCCCTTCTTGCTTACTCCTAGTAAGAGTATCTTTAATCTTTGGCCCAAACAAGGAAGAGACATCAAATAGGGGGATTAATAAAGAATGCCTTGAAGCAATCAGCAAAGTTGCACAGCTGCATCCAACAGTGACAGTGCTAGAGCCAGCTGTTCCAGATGCTCCATCAGCTGCATTTCAAATGAGCATCATGGAAAACACTGGCAACAGACAGAAGGGTAGGCAGCTGAGTCTCTAGAGACTTCTGAATTTCTGGCAACTGCTGCATCTTAACATTCCTTGACACTTCAAACACCAGATCCCTCTGGAGTCTAGTCAAGTGGGATAAATAGTCAAGTGCCCTTAGGACGAAAGTCGCTGAGACACAAGAACACTCCCTAGATGGTACAAAGCCTGAGATTCTCTGTTTGGGATATGGACAGAGAACTCTCCTCTGAGATTTCCTTTTTTTGCCACCAAGACTGTATCCATGGGTAAACCCTTAATCCTATGCAGTTGATCCTTGGGAGGAACAAGTATCTTATAAAGCTTCTTGGGAATAGGCTCCACTGTATCAGGTTTCTTCCACACCCTCCAAGACACTAGGTCTACGAGTACTTCCAAACGGGGAACCACCCAAGGTGGTGGATGAGGCCATGCCAAAGGCCACCAAGCATAGTGACTCCTCCAGACAGGGGGCTTCACTGGTCTAGCCCCATGCTGCTGAAGAAACTCCAAGATGTTGCCAAAGGAGACATCATCCTGTAGAGACTTAAGGGACCCCTCTCCTTCCTTGAGGTCAGTATCATCAGTAAGAGGTTCCACAGAGAAGTCACGGTGCTTCCTTTTAAAAAAACATAACTAAAAAAGTAAAATGTGCTCACAATCTGGGTATCTGGAAGATTGATCAAACAAAAAGTGGTAAAGAAGACTTCATTGTCATTATGCAAACTTTCACAAAGGTCCAACTGTTGTAGCCTCCTCATCTTATGACCATCTTTCCACTGGAATTTCAAAAAGTCGACTCTGTAGGATAATGAGAAAATGTCTGATCCTTTTCTTCCTTCTTGCCACTGCTTTCCTTCTCTCACCTGTCAGCTGTATAATAAATTTTACAGAGAGATTACATGCTAGATTCTTTTTAAAAAAATGGCAGACTGCGCCGATGTAAAATGTATGATAACTGCGCATCTCACAAGTTCACTGAGACTCATCATGTCATGGTAAGAAGCTTTAGAGTATTGACAGCTGCTTGGACTCTAAACCAAATCTAAACATGGCAGACTATGAAAACTAACAAATACAGAAATCAAAGTACTCTTCAGCTTAGGTGACACCTTTCTCGAATACTCCTTACAATCATAATTTACACACTAAACTGACAGAAAAATATGGCAATCATCATCTACTGCAGGCTCAGTTACACTTCATAATGTTCTCATAACTCAGATTTCCCATGATCACACTTGTAATTATTTTTTAAACAAACAGCACTGCATTCATTATAGTACTTGTAATAAAAGCAAGGACAAAATATAATGGCTAACTGTCTTATGTTTTAACTGCTTCCCCTAGACAAGCAACGTTCCATAATAGTTCATTGTCTATAATAAATTAGTACTATCGTTTGCCTAAACCTGCAACATGCAGCTGTAATAATGCTTCACAGAATTCAAATTATTTCTTTCTTAACATGCTTAGAAATAATGTCTGAAATAACTTGTTCAGAAATAATTCTCACAGAATCCAAGTATATTTTTTCTGGCCTAGCATGCTTAGAAATAATTTTACTACGGAAAATCCATTCAGACACTTGTATTGTAGTATTTCATCCTACTAACTGCTCATTCCTTTGGTCAGCCTCATTCTACCACACAAGGGTTCTTCCAAAGCAAACCATGGCTAGCTATCAAACAATGTAACACATTCTTAACTAAGCTGCACATAAATATGCCTCAAAATCTGATGCCACAAGTTGTCCTACACCTGCCAACAAAATCAACTCTTGCATGCAACTTCAGTTTTACTAGCACAGGAAGGCCAGGACCATGCTCTACAAGCTTTTAAGGAACCACAACTGTTGGCAGACACGCAGACAAAGCCAGAGTGCAGTATACAATTTTGGGGATAATATAAACATTGTAATGTGTTTATAACTGTTGGGACTATCCATCAATTGTATGCCTCAGTACTAAAACTAATTTTACCACCTCATATGCACATTCCACAGTTTCTTCTTGCACCAGAGCCAGCTACACTCCCAGTTATTTAAAGGAACTAGGACACACAAAAAACTCTCTTGCTCCCCCACTTTTAAACTAACCCTAAGACCCCAGAGTTCTCACTAACCTGGATCTTCAGAACTTCACTAATTTCATGCTGTGAGCAATGTCCACTAATGATCTTGGATAGGTCATGACAACCCCAGCTGTTCCAAGAACAACCTAACATCTTTCAAAAGTTTAGATTTGGCTTAAGAACCCACTATGCTCATAATAATTTAGTGAGCCTATTCAGGACTGTGTCAGGATCTGTGAATATACATAGTCCTTAAAGATCCTCAAGTCTTTATATCAAATGCTCATCCTTTTATTTTTAGGAAGATCAAAAACAAAAACAAAACTACAAGGAAAGTCTCAAAATATCTCACCTTCAGGGCCCAAACCTTAAAATCTGTTTGTCTGACATGTTTTGCATAACCTTTTTTGCTTGGCCAGTGGATTCGAAAACTTTGTGAAACCACCATCCCATACAGGGATGCAGAATCTGAACATAATCTTGCCAGGATCTGAAAGTAAAAACTCATACATGCCTGTACAGGTTCCCTTAGTCTTAAACAGGTCTTACCAATCTTGAAGACATTTGCCAAGTCTAATAACATCCTTAAATAATATCTAAAACTTACTTTCTGAACAATAAAATATATTCATCTTCCAATGCTACTTAGTAACACCATCCTCAAATTTTAGCCTCATTTTAACTATTACATGATCTGACACAGAGAGGTACGGTTTATAATGAATCTGAATGTAAATATTTTCTGGTAAGAACAATTATATCTGAGCTTGATAGCAATGATGTCTGGGGGAGTAGCAAGGTTTGACATCTGATGGCAAACCCATACTCTTAAGCACATTTGTCAATACTACTTGCATGCTGTAATGCCACATTTCCTACTGACAGGACTACCTAGTACCTAGGTCCAGTCTGTACGTCACTCCCATCAGTTACCATACTCCAGTCTTCTATCAAACATCCTCATGAAATTCCACAATGCTTTCCAATAACAATCTCAGCTTAGACTGGCAAGCACTGATGGACACAAATACTAGCCACTTAAGTACAACTCCACCCAGATAGCATCAGATAGCTGAAGATCATCCTTGACTGCTACCTTGCTGACACTCAACTTTTGGAAAACAAGCATGTGCTGTCAAGATGCATGTTCCTCTCCAATGTCCCTAGCATAAAATGTAACCTCCTAGTGACCCAAACAATTTGAGGTGTTCCAACTGGACTTCATTAATCACTGCTTAATACATATAGTGTATATAAAACAAACCAGTGTCTTGTTAAACAGAGCGTAATCCATCAGCATTTAACCATGGTGAACTCTCTGATTTTGCCTTCATGCAGTCAAATTAGCTTAAACATATCTCAATCCTTCAAAAAATAAAGATGCAATTGTTTTCCCTGTAGATTTGTAACCACCTTGTCACATTTTTCCTTTGCAATACAGCTTTTCAGAATATCCAATTAATTTATTTTTGGATCACATTCACAACTAAAAAAAAACAGCTTCTTTTAGTACAAATCATTTTCATAACTCAATAATATAAGCATTTTAGCCAGAATTATTTCCCTCTGCAATGTGCCTGGCACTACCTTTCTAAATCTTCCTTAAACATTGTTGAACAATAACATGATCAGAATACCTTTCATTCACACACTCCAACAGTGGGAAACTACATTCAGGAACAGTTTTCTTGTTAATCTATGCAGAGTATTAAACATTTGTACTAACACGTCTATGCAAATATTCAAAGTCTTTGCAACTTTGTGGCTTGTATAGCTAAACGAATCCATTTCCACACATATCCACCTATCTCAACTTCCTGTAACACATTCCACAAGTTCTTTATTCAAATCTTTCAGTACCTTATGCATCCTACTTACTATTTATTTTTATCATTGGACTATCACCCCTTGTCTCTAGTAATTAATACACAACCCTGAGAGGAGTTCCTTCCAACATGTCCATCAAATCAATGCACCTTGTTGTACCAAGCAATCCTTTGTATCCCAGCTACAGAAAACATTGTAAACTGTACGTCTGTTTCACTTCCTCTCACAAACCCTACTTACAATCAAACCTCAACTGTTCCCAATAAATCAGACTGGTCTCCTTATTCCTCCAATTTCTCAAACCATTCCTTCTAGCATACCCAGTTGATTATCTGCTATGGACATTAAAAAATATATAACACGGGCTTTATTTAATAGAATTACTATTGCCTGCTTTATACATCGGTATTTCCACTCTTCCTGTGTTTGTGTCTTTCGGCTTTCCCCGGTTAGGGGTCGCCACAGCGGAACTCCGGTCCGCTAATGATTGGTAGTTGATTTTTACGTGCCGAGTTACCAGCCCTGACGCACAACCTTCAACGAAGGTACGCCCATTCACGCATGTCTCCATGCAGAAGACGCTCTAGCTGAGAATCGAACAGGACAGTGTCTTACTGTGAGGCTACAATGCTACCGCAGCACCACCTCTGCTCTTCCTGTGTAATCATCAAAAAAATAAAAATATCTATTAAACCTGTTCTCACTTTCTGTAGCTATTTTCACTATTTTGTATTCTTAGTACCAAAATCTCAAATAGACAGTAAATAAATTACTTTAAACAGCAAAGCCTCATAACTCCAAAATAGTGGAATATAAATCCCTGATCTCCTTTGGAAGCACCAAATTCTACCATAATACTTCAAATTTATCGCTACTAAAAACAAAACCCAGTATTGTATTTTAATTACCTTGCGAAGGCCAGTAGAAACACAAAAAATGCAGCACCTCTACTCACTGGTCTAATTCCAGTACACTCGATTTCCATCTACAACATTCAACTTTTATTCTTTTTTTCAGGTTCCATTAAGTTCTACCAATAGATCTTTCTAGAGTATTTTATAGCCAAAATTCCTAAATACTTTATATATTCTGTCGGCCAGGAGCGGCCCTAGGTCAACTGGTGTCCTAGGCAAAACGGCTCCACGGTGCCCCCCAACACATTACCTGGTGCCCCCCCCTCCATGCTGTCGGCCATAAATACACATTAATCAGCTTTATTACTAGGGAGGTTTATTCCTAATGCTCATAGTTTTGTCTTACTGACCTCATTTATTTACTTGTTTACTTACTATATGTTTAACAGGATGGTGGACTGGGCCATTGACACTTTTCAGCCATGACCCAGGCTCAAGTCAGTAGCAATACACACATAATCTAAAAGAATAAGTGCAGAAAGAGATGTTAACTAAAAAAAAAAGCAAGTCATTGCACACAAAGTCTAATTGCTATTGCATGAGCAATTACAATTAACAACTACAAATACATTGGCAAAATATGAGTTATAAGCAAGAGTTATGTACATATGTACCACAGGGAAACATCAAATAATAATCAGAGCAAAATGTAAGGATTCTTGTACAAGGCCATTAATATGCGCAATACTGATAATCTCAAGTATTACTTCATATTAACCATTGTCACTGTAGCAGGTGCATTAGGCTGCCTTAAGAAGATGGTCTTTCAGAGAATTTTTGAAGGCTTCAGTTCTTTTTTTTTTAAACTTCTGTGGGGAGGTGGTTCCAAATGGCAAGACCTAGTCTACAGAAACCACTTTCCCTCCAGAAGCAGTTTTAAAGCATTTACAAGTGAGATAAAGGTTAATTTGGGAGGTTCTCAGGGTGTAATTTTGTTGGCTAAATACAAGTGCTTTTCAGAGTGGGGCATTAGCTTAGGTTTAACATTTTGAAAAGCTGGAAGAATTGAATCTTAATTTTGTGTGTGGTTTGTAATCACAAGAGTATTAGAAGAAGAATGTGGAGTTATCAAATGCAAACCATATTCAAGTTTAAGAAGGAAAACATTTCTTTTGCAATGGCAAACTGGGCAATCAGGAAAGAAGGCATGCGACTCTGTACCAGCATTTTAGCTGCACTAAAATTTATTGGCGATTTTTTATTGTATGACTGGTAAAGAAGACTGAGTGTCAATCCAATGTATTTCTGTTCTGAAAGATTGGGAATAATGTTACCATGGCTGTCCTTCAGTATGGGGAGGGGTAGTTGAAGCCACTTTCTGAATAGCTCCAAAGACCATTACATTGTTTTTTGGGCGGTTGATTAAAAGTTTGTTATCAAGGGACCATACCCCAGGATTTACAAACAACAATGCAAAAGTCCATCCAGGACATAGAAAACTACCTCGCTAACCATCAACTCATACTAAACCCTAACAAAACCAAGTTAGTTGTTTTCAATTACAATAAACCCAAAACATGTCTGACGCCACTTTCAATCCTCTCCACAAATGGAACCAAAATAGAACCCACTAACTAAACCAAACTTCTAGGTGTCACAATTGATGAAAACCTATGTTTAGATACCCACATCTCCATCACCATCAAAAAAGTCCACTGTAAACTAGGCACCCTATATAGAATTAAACCACACCTTTTTAAGACAGTGCCAGACTAGCCACTGCCTGCACACAACTACTCTCCACCCTACTCTATGGCTCCCATGTATTTACAAACATTCGTAAATTGGACCTACATAATCTTGAATCATGCTACAACAAAACTGCCAAATTCACTACTGGCCACCCCTACAGAACCCACCACTGCTCAGTACTCTCACAACTCAAATGGTTAGAACTCCCAAACCTTCTAACACTAAACCAACGGTCCATAGCCCACAAAATAATCCACAAACCAAACTGCCCAGCTCTCGCCAACCTAACCCAAACCAACAACAATCACAGATTACTAAGATCCTCAAATAAATTATTGCTAAAGATTTGCCAACCCCACAACACACAAGGTACCGTCCTCTACTGTTATAAAATTGCCAAACTCTGGAACACCCTCTCTTCAACCTATACCTAAACACCCTAGCATTCATGAGTTCAAACACCTTCTCAAGGAACATCTAGCTAAACACTGGCTCTGCTCCTACCACACTCCTGGCTAGGCCACCCAACACCCCTTTCATCGCCCCTTCATCACCCTTTCATCACCTTAATCCAGTTCTTTCTCACACCTACAACTACTATCTGCCTTCGCTAACTAGGTTCAATACTCTATCTCAGTTAGCATTGGAAACACAAATTTTGCTTTGTCTTACAACTTCAGTGCTCTTTCCTGACAGACTATTACATTACACTCAATACTAGACATTCTGTTAATATTCATCTCAAACTGTATCATTTAAGTAGCTACAATTCACAAATTTAATTACTACAGTGATTTTCCTTTGTACAATATTAATAACATATATATGTGTGCATCTTTATTGTTCAATACTGTTAACTGCATATATGGAGTTATGTAAATATATGTATGGAGCTTTTCTCCCCGGGCCTCCGCTGAAAATGGGCCTCATGCTCAGTTGGACATTCCCAGGTAAACAAATGAAATAAATAAAAAAATCTATGGAGGTTCGTGAAACTGTTTTGTAGTTTAGGCAGTGTGTTACCCTGTGTTTTGCTAGACTCAATAAGAACAGCATCAGTGTACGTGGCGATTTTGAGATGTGGAAGTTCAAGTGAAATATCAATGAAAAAAGAGAGAGACAGAGTAAAGAGAAGGGGGCCTAATACTGACCCTTGGGGGAACCAGTGTTTAATGTTGCAATGCCAAAGAATAAATTATTGTGGTAAATTTGAAAAGTTCTATCAGGTGGCTTTGGAATCCAGCTTTATATGATCTCAAAATTTACGTTTTGTAGTTTATTAAGAAGCAGCTTATGATTAATAGCTTCAAAAGCTCTGGTAACATCAACAAATGGGCCAGCAGTAATGGGCCCATCATTCATGTTCTTATAAATGGAGTCAGTGACAGCGAAAAGAACTGTCAGGGTGCTGAACAAGATGCAAAAACAATGTTCATCTCAGAGAAGGTCATAGCTATTTATGTATTTAAATAGCTGTTTGCATAATAATTTTTACAAACATTTTTGTAATGGGACAGAGGTTTGATATTGCTGGTTAGTCCTTGGGTCAGAGGATAATTTTCATGAATGGGATTACTACACTGTATTTGAAATCACGTGGAACTGTGCCATTTGTGAGTCACATTAGAACGATAATTTTACCACACTGAAGCAAAAACTCGATACTGTTGCCAAGATTAGCCAGATATAGCAAATCATTATCTGAACAGTACATTTTTTTCATACTTCTTGATCTGTTATACATCCCCTCAGACTTACTCATTATCATTGTAACCAAAGGCTTCAAAATACAATACAACAGATGACAAACGGCTCACTTGTACTTTTAGACAACATAAAAGGCAATGACAGACCTGCATGAATAAAAAAAAAAAAAGCCAACTTAGACAGAAGCCATACTTTTTATTAACTCATTACAGCCAGGAGACTCCTTTTTGGTGTTTCTGCAGTTACATCCTACTGGTGCCTCTAGGAATCAAATACTGATTGTTCATATTTGCATTAATAATTTCAAAATCATGCTACATACAACATATTAAATATTTAATCTTAATGCTTACATTATGGCAAACATTAGTGCTGAAAGTTGACATCTGGCTAGTTCAGGTAATTGTTCATGTATTTAGTTATAGTGTCATAAATTTCATGTTTTTCTAAATATCCTCAACAACCATGTAGGAAGGACAGAACTGCTTAGCTTCATATGAAAGCTCTCAGCTGGCTGAACAAAATGTTGCTAACAGTATGTGTATAATTTGAGTGATTACGGAGATATTAAGCGGTTTACAAAATATTACAAACTTAATTGTTTCTACTGTAACTTGTAAAATCCACTTTAAGACCTAAAACCTAAAGAATACTACCATTACAAAACAGTTTGTGCCGAAGAGTTTTTCATTTACACTTCTTTAATAACGCTGCTGCGTCCACAGACATCGACATGCATTTGAAATGTAAAGACATAATTTGATTCCATCAAAAATGCTAAGGTCCTACCCATTGGAAGTTACTCTGCAAACCTCCAGAGCTCCATTACAGGGAATGAGTTAAAGTTAAGCACTTTTGTTCCTATTACAGAACTTAATCAGAACATACATAACATAATTTCCTTTTGTTTGTGTAACAAATGTAGCCAAGTGATGCGACTCTACAATCACAATCCGCATGCTAAACTTTACATAAAACCTTTACATACAAATATAAACAGAACTTATGTAAAAAATGGATTTTACATGCAAGTAAAGAACTTTAAAATATACACAAAAGAGAATACTGCCTGAATAAAAATACAATTTAAAACTGTTAAAATTGACTTAATATTCATTATTCCTGCCCTACAGTTTAGTGGACTATAAAACCAATATGCAATTAATAGAACATTTGTCATTTAAACCTGATGGATGGAACACAACTAAAAGTAACTGCCAACATAATTCTTTATATGTGAGTTGTGCCTCCCAGTTACCCTCTCCCTAGTGAAAACATTTTTTCAAGAATAAAAAAAATGAAACCCTTGTTTGACTTGGCTTGCCTGCTTAAGGCATTGCTCTCATACTTAATTTTTACAGCATGCATGCATTCATAAATTCTTACACTCAAAATACATGCAGTCAGCCATATGTTGAATGAGGAGCTAATTAAAAAAAAACAAGCAATACAGACTACCCATTTGATACTACAATCATGTTTAGTTGTAATTACCTGGGGTAAATGGACACTGTCATAGTAACAGAGTCCAGAATAAACTAGCTTTGAGAGCAGGCTCCACATTTTTTCACACCCATCTGGGATGGGACACTGGACAGTGGAACTAATATCCAGATCTGATTCAAAAGGAGATTTTAGGTTCTTATTCATCTTAAAAACAAATGGGGGGAGCTCTCCTAATTTACCCATCAAATATGTGGGGCCAAACACCACCTACCAGGTTTTGCCTAAAGTCTTCTTAATTTCACTACTCCTACTGTTCAAAGGGATGATCATGGCCTTGGTAAACTCCTTGCCATTCCTATCAATTCCCATCTCTATGGTAAAGGGATGTTTTAAAATCAGTTGAAATCTAGTCACCCTGTTGGCCATTATTTCTTCTAATATATAACTTACTAGCTCTAAAAGGAAACCACTTTCCATAAACATGTGTTTAAGTTTTAGTACCTCATCTCCAAAGGAAACATTTGACACCAACCTAGATAGTTTCACAATCTAGCCCTTCACAAGAGTTTTCTTATGCCAGAGGGAGGACTAATTGGGGAGGACTACTTGTAAACTAAGTAGCTATTGGAAAAAAAGAAGTTATGTACTCATCATAACGTTCCATGTTTGCAGTCCATCTCACCCTTCATTCTTACATACGGGTTTGGGGCCAATTCTCGGCTCCGACTCGGCCTATTACAAAGCTCAAAGTCTCTTAGTTGGCTCGTGGCTAGGTAGGTATCCCATAGTGCACTACTACAATCCCCAGATCTTGTTTGCTGCTAAACTATAGAAAGACAAAAAAAAAAGAAGTTATGTCCTTACCATAACGTTCCATGTGAGTTGTTCATCTCGCCTTTTTGTTCTTACACGTGGGTCACAGCCGATCCCTCAAGCTCAAACTCTCAGAGAAGCTCGAGACCTAGTGTATATCCCATGATGCTCTACTGTGAATCCCCAGATCTAATATGCTGCAACCAAGACAGACTACAGGAATAAGTGAAACTATAGTGTCTACCTATGAAGGTAGCTAAAAGATTGTATATAGGAAACATAGAATATGCAATACAGACTGACAACTTGGCCAATCTACCAAGGCAACCATCCCATTCGACTGAAGGGGGACGGTGGGCGGGAATGTAAGAACAAAAAGGCGAGATGAACAACTCACATGGAATGTTATGGTAAGGACATAACTTCTTTATGTGAAGTTGTTCTATCTCACTGTTTTGTTCTTACACGTGGGTAGCGTCCCAAGCACCCTAATCCTGGGTGGCTCATGGGAGAACATTCCTGAGCACAGTGGAACCAAAGGTAGCCCTGTCCCTGGAGGTCCTATCCACTTTGTAATGAGTGATAAACGTGTGAGGTTTTGACCACGTGGCAGCTGCACTGATGGTACTTAAGGTAAACGAGCTGCATGAGCTAATGACGTAGAAACAGCTCGTGTCGAGTGGGCTTTGACGTTAGATTCTAATGGCTGACTAGTGGAAGCATAAATGGATTTGATGCAGTCACAAAGCCACTTAGACAATGTGATTTTTGATACCGCAAGACCTTTCTTATTTTCTGCGTAAGAGACAATAAGTTGATCCGTTTGTCTGAAATACTTCGTTCTATCTAGATAGAACCTCAGTTGTCTGTGTACATCAAGCTTGTGTAACATATTCCAATCTGTTGGAATGGTGTCTGAAGAAGGTTGAGAGCTCAATGGACTGATTTAAGTTATTTTCTGAACAGACCTTGGGAAGAAAGGTAGGGTTAGTCCTGAGGGAGACCCTATCCGGGTGAAAAATCAAATATGGGGGTTTGGTGGACAAGGCTTGAAGTTCGGAGACCCTACGTGCAGCTGTAATGGCTACCAGGAATATAGTTTTCCAAGACAAAAACTTTAAATGACAAGATGAAGCAGGTTCGAAGGGGGTGAGCATCAATTGGGATAAAACTAGATTCAAATTCCAGGAAGAGACAGGATGCCTGATAGGTGGGTCTGAGATGCTGGGTTCCTTTTAAGAATGCTTTACATAGTCTATGTGACATGATGTTAGGCCCGTTAAACCCTACATGGAAGTTGGAAATAGCAACCAATTGAACTCTAGTTGTAGCAGCTGCTGCGCCATCATGGAACAAGGAAGACAAGAAGTCTAAGATGATATGGACAGGTGCTACATAAGGGTCAATGTCATGTTAAGAAGCCCAGTGAACAAATCGTTTCCATTTGCTATTGTACAGCTTCCTGGTAGATAGTTTTTATGAGAGGAAACTATAATATGCTGGACCGCAGAAGACAAATTTTGAGACCTGGCTAATGTGGGAATTGGAGCAGCCAAGCTGTCAGTTTTAGGGAGGTGAGGGAGGGATGAAGAACTCCCGACGAGTGAGTCAGAAGATCCAGCACTGGGTCCAGGATCCATGGTTCTTCCAGTTGATACTTCCGCAGGAAGGGGAACCAAATTTGTCGAGGCCACAACGGGGCTATCAAGATCACAGACCTTCCCAGACTTTTGGCTTTCTGTATAAATTTGGAAATTAGGGGTATTGGTGGAAAGGCATATAGGAGGCCCGGAGGGCAACTGTGTACGAGCACGTCCCTCAGTTTGTTCCCCGGTGGGGGATAAAGGGCAAAGTAGCTGCTGCATTTGGCATTCATCGGAGATGCAAATAGGTCGCAGCAAGGCTGGCCCCATCTGCGGAAAATCTTTTCCGCCACTTGTTGTTTGAGAGACCACTCGTGAGGCAACAGGAAGGCCCTGCTTAGCTTGTCCGCTATCACGTTGGATGACCCCGGGATGTGCGTTGCTATCAGAAAGCGTCTGGTGGATACAGCCCACTGCCAAATTCTTAGGGCCTCTCGGCACAAGGGATACGATCTGGTTCCCCCTTGTTTGTTGATGTACCAGACTACCAACATGTTGTCTGTCTGGATAGCAATTGTACCTAGAGGGAGAGAATCATGAAAGTGTTGCAACGCCAGGAACACTGCTCTCAGCTCCAGGACATTTATATGCAAATGTGTTTCCATGATTGACCAAGTGCCTTGGACAGTATGTCCCTGAAATAAGCCCCCCCCACCCCATCAGGGAAGCATCCGTGGTCACTGTGGCTGTGGGTTCAGGAAGAACAAAGGGACGCCCGATTATTACTTGGTCGCTGTTCAACCACCAATTGAGATCCTTCTTGCAAAGACTCATTAACCGGATCTCATGTGACATGGGCAGGCGTCGGTAAGACCATTGCGCGAAGAGTAGCCACTGGAGTATTCGCATGTGCATGTGCCCTAACGGAACCGCTATCAGTGTGGCTGCCATTGTGCCTAAACGCTGCAGTATCTGGGACGCAGGAGCTTTGTTCAGGACCAACAGACTGGATAACTGATTTTTTACGGATACGATTCTTGATTGGGGCAACCTGATCCTTACAATGACTGTGTCCAGTTCTGCCCCTATAAATGTAATATGCTGTGAGGGCGATAATGCAGATTTTTCAAAATTTAGGGTTATGCCCAACTGGGAACAAAGGTTTATGGTGTAGTCTCTTGCTTGAATTAGTTGATGCCTGGAGGTGGCGGTGAGGAGCCAGTCGTCCAGATATGGAAACACCCGGAATCCTAATAGTCTCAGATGAGCTGTGACCACTGCCATACATTTGGTGAAAACCCTGGGGGCTGTGGTGAGACCAAAGGGCAGGGCTCTGAATTGGTAATGACTGGCACCAAGCCGGAAACGCAGGTGATCTCTGGATGATCTGTCCATTTTGATGTGGTAATAAGCATCCTTGAGATCTATAGAGCACATCCAATTGCCCACTGTTAAGAATGGGAGAATCGATTGCAGCGTGACCATCTGGAACTTTTCCTTCTTGACAAAGGTGTTGAGTTTGCTGAGGTCTAGTATGGGCCTCCAGTCCCCTGTTTTCTTTGGAACTAAAAAGAACCTTGAGTAAGTTCCGGATCCTATTTGGTCTGCCGGGACTGGCTGGATGACTCTTATCTAGCAGGTTTTGGATTTCTATAGTTGCTAGTTTTCTCAGACTGGGTGGAACGTCTGGGATCTTCGTACACATGGGGGGGGGGGGCTTTGTAAAGGGAATGTAGTAACCTCTGGCAATGATGCTTTTTACCCAAGAATCCGTTGTGATACTTAGCCAGGCCTTTGGGTATAAAGCTAAGTGACCCCCGACTGCCTCCAGAGTAGGACAGCCAGGCTTCCTTTCAGGAACGCTGATAGGGCTTACCAGAGAACTGCTCCCTGTCGCCCTGGTTCTGGGAACCGCCTCTGCCATTTGGACGGCATCTCCAGTTTTTGCCCCCTCCTCTGCCCCTAGAGGGGGTATCAGTAGGTGTGCTTTGGAAAGCTCCTTGGGGTTTTCAGAACCACATTTTCCCACTTCATTGCCCTTTGGGGTACGGTCTAGTTGGAGTGGAAAAATGGACTCCTACAGCAGACAGAGTCTTTCCTTCTTGTTCACACCTAGTAAGCGTCTCCTTAACTTTGGGTCCGAACAAGGCGGACCCATCGAATGGGGTATTGACGAAGGAAGATTTAAAGGCTTCCGCAAAGGAGCAAAGGTGCATCCAGGACTGTCTCCGAAGAGCTATCGCTGAGCCTGCCTCCCTACTTGATCCATCGGCAGCATAAGAGATGAGTCGCATGGATGAGTTTACTATTGAATTAAGGGTGATGAGTTGTGCAGTCACCTTTTCAGAGACTGCATCAGCTGTGTTACCCTGGAGAGTATCTCCCAACTCTTTTAGGAGATCTCGTTGAAGGCGGGTAAAATGTGTTAGGTAGTTGAGCGATCTCATGGAAAATGCCGCAGAACTAAATATGCATTTCCCATACCTGTCAATCGTCCTAGAATCTCTATTAGGAGGATGGACAGCAAAAGAGGTTTCCGACATCTCTTTCTTGGTGGCCGCCGCCACCACCATGGCATCAACCGGGACTCCTTTTGTAAGAAAGGCCTTATCTGTAGGGGAAGTAATAAACTTGTTGGGCCTCCGAGGGACTGGTTCCAGTGAGTCAGGGGGCTCCCACGCCCTTCGAGCAACCAGCTCCATCAATTCATCGAAGGGCGAAGTAACCCAGGAGGTGGATGGTTGAGATCCAAAGGCCTTCAGGAGGACCGACTCGTCCTCAGTAGGGGCAAGGGACTGCCAATCACCCCTCTGCCTTAAGATTTCCAATATGTCTGCAAATGAGACATCCTCTGAGGGGAATCGTGGGGACCCTTCTGATTCCTCCAAGTCGGTATCTGATGTGAGGGATTCCTGTGGGAAATCCAAGTCCCTCCTCTTGCACAATCTCTTTCTAGGTACTTCATCGGTGGGAGCATCCGGTGAAGTCCCTAGAGAGGAGGGGCCACCCAATGGGGATACCCGAGGCCCTGGATCTCGACGCTTGGTGGGGATCTGCGGGGAAGAGGTAGAACAAGGCCCTTTAGGGGGAGGGGAAGACAGATCCGAGGAGGTAGTAGTCTTAGCAGACATGACCTTCCTCATGGCATCGAAGGCACCAGAATCTCGGTCCGAGAAGTCAGTCGGCTCCGAAGAGACCGGCAGCTCTCCCCCGGCCGAGACCCCGCACTCCAATCCAGAGGATGGTGCCAAGGCCACCTGCACCAAAGCCCCGAGTGGAAGGGTCAGAACCGAAGTACCGGTTCGACTCTCCACGGAGCCAGCGAGGGACTGTCGGCCCCGAGATTCCCCGGTCAGAACTGAGGAGATCAAGGTCGAAGGAGCCGAGGGAGGTGGATCGAACCTCAGCTCCGAGGGCTCTACCTACATCGGTTCCGCCTGCCCTGACTCTGAACGCTCGGTTGGCTTCAGAGGAGGAGGTGGAGAAATTATGGCTGAGGTTTCAGGCTTCGAAGCCGATTGGCGCGAAGCAGACAGCATTTTGGCCAGGGCCAGGTTCTCTAAGAGCCTCTTAACCACTCGGTCCAGATCCACATCAGAAAGCCTCGAAGAATGCGTCGAGGGATGGATCGAAGGATCCGAAGATGGCACCGACTGAAGAATTGGAGACTGAGAAGTCTCCAATATCGGTTCCACAACTGGGCTCCGAGGTAGAGGTTCGATACATGGTTCCAAGGCCTGTGGAGCCGATGTACGAACCACACCAACTCGGAGCCGATGACTTGGGCTCCGAGATCCTTTGGAAAAGATCGACCCCTTCGAAGCCTTGGAAGAGAGGTCAGCCTTGTCTAAATTAGTCTGAAAATCCAGCTTCAGGAGTCCTCTATCTACCAGCTTCCTCCGCCTTTCTAAGAGAACTCTGGCGCTAAAGGAGTGGCAGATAGAGCACACCTCTTGTAGGTGCACCTTGCCCAAACAGTAAACGCAGGTGGAGTGATTGTAACAGACATCTTTTGACAGCACTCACACCTTTTAAAACCTGACTTTTGCTTTTCTGACATTTTTTAAGAAAAATTCAGGTCCCTGAATTTTACTTGTCCAATAAATTTAGTAACTTTAAACTACACTCACAACTAGTAGAAACTAACTTCCTATGGAATAATATATATATATATATATATATATATATATATATATATATATATATATATATATATCTATAAACACACTAAATATTCTAATATTAAACTATCACTGACTATATAATGAACACTAGGTATATATACAAGATAATACACACACACACAATAGCTGACAGAGCCCTGTCATGCCCAAGAAAAAAAGAGGCCTAAAGCCCTGAAGAAAAACTTTTAGAAAAGTCCTAACAAGGTTACACTAACAGGTAACAACCTTAATACTACAATAAGGATAGTAATCTAAATATATAAGACTAAGTTTAGTCAAAAAATCCTATTAATATATAAGATTTTAAATCACTGGCCCGAGCTTCCTCCAACGAGCTGTTGATCCGTTGCAGCGGCAAACTAGATCTGGGGATTTACAGTAGAGCATCATGGGATATACACTAGGTCTCAAGCTTCTCTGAGAGTTTGAGCTTGAAAGCGGCCGATTCGGAGTCGAGGGATCGGCTCCGACCCACGTGTAAGAACAAAACGGCGAGATAGAACAATTTCACATTAAAGCTATCCAGAAAGAACAACAATAATGAAAGGTCTCCACCCTATCAAGGTAACACTATCCTGTCTCCAGATCCTTCCAGGATGGAGGTAGATGGGTGAGTTCGTAAGAATGAAGGGCGAGATGAACTACAAACATGGAACGTTATGGTGAATACATAACTTCTTTATGTTCTGTAGTCCTATCTCGCCTTCATTCTTACATATGGGACTGCGTCCCTAGCACCTTATTCTTGGGTGGCTCAAGGGAGAATACTCCTGAGTACCGTGGAACCAAAGGAGGTTTTACCCCTTGAGGTCAGGTCCCATTTGTAATGAGTAATAAAGGTATGAGGGGTAGCCAAATTTGCTGCTGCACAGATACTGTCAACTGGAACTCTGGCTTGGAAGGCAGCAGATGTAAGACTGGGATTGTGTAGAATGAGCCTTTATCTTGAACGGTAGAGTTTTTCCATTAGAGGAGTAATTGAAGGAAATACAGCTCAAAATCCAATTCGATAGGGTCACTTTAGAGACTGGCAGACGTACTCTAGATTCAGAAAAGGAAACAAACAATTGGTCTGACTTTCTGAGTTTCTTAGTCCTGTGAAGGTAGAACTGTAACTGCCTGTGAACATCCAGTTGAAATTTGTATTCTGCAGTGTTAGAATGATTAGGGAAAAACACAGGTAATTCTATGGTTTGGTTCAAATTAGTAAGAGAGCAAGCTTTAGGGATAAAGGAAGGATTTGTACGAAGGTAAACTCTGTCTGTGGAAAATCAAATAAGGAGGCTTAATAGACGGTGCTTGTAACTCTGATACTCGTCTAGCTGATGTGATGGCAACTAGAAACAAGGTCTTCCAAGACAGAAACTTCAATAGGCATGAATGTGAGGGTTCAAAGGGCGGTGAAGTTAGTTTAGACAGAAAGTTTAGATGCCAGTGAGATACCGGTTCCTGAAAGGGAGGTCTCAGCAAAGTAGCCCCTTTAAGGAAGGTTTTACACAATCTGTGGGACATCAGGTTAGATTCATGTAGTCCCAAATGAAAATTAGATATTGCTGCCAATTGGACCCTAATTGTGGCAGCGGCAGATCCCTGACGGAAAAGTTCAGACAAAAATTCTAAAACCATAGGAATGGATGCAGTGTAAGGATCTACATACTTTTCTTTAGCCCAGATAAAAAAACCTTCTCCATTTGCTAGTGTATAACTTCCTAGTGGAAGGTTTATGCGAAGACGTGAGTCACAGCAGGTGAAAAATCATGAAGCCTGACTAGGGACGGAATTGGTGCAGCCATGCTGTCAAATTGAGGGTGTGGAGGCAGGGGTGAAGGGAGCCTGACGTGTGTCAAGAGGTCTGGCCCTGGGTCCAGAGTCCATGGATCATCTAGTAGATGAGGCCCGAGAAAGGGGAACCAAGTCTGACGAGGCCAGTAAGGAGTGATAAGAATCATTTTGCTTCCCAATAACTTTGCTTTCTGAATCACTTTGGATACGAGAGGAAAGGGAGGAAATAAAGGAGTCCCAGGGGCCAATCGTGAACAAGTGCATCTCTCAGTGACTTGCCCAGAGAGGGGATAAGGGAGAAGTAGCTGCTGAATTTGGAGTTGATCGGACTGGCAAAGAGATCACAGCAAGGCTGTCCCCATTTGCGGAAGATCTGCTATTGATTCAGAGACCACTCGTGAGGCATCAAGATTTCCCTGCTGAGCTTGTCGGCTATCACACTGGTTGTCCCCGGGATATGCACTGCCACTAGAAAGCGTTGGGAAGAAATTGCCCATTTCCATACACGAAGGGCCTCTCGACAAAGGGGGTAAGATCTGGTTCCTCCTTGCTTGTTGAGATACCATACCATTGACATGTTGTCTGAATGGATTGCTATCGTCCCTACAGGAAGAAAGTCGTGAAGTGCTTGCAGTACCAGAAACACTGCTCTCATCATGAGCTTTGTGTTCTTGCCATGTGCCTTGGACAATCCTGCCTAGATAATGCCCCCCCCCCCTATCGGTGAGGCATCCATGGTCACAGTAGCAACGGGTTGGCAAGGAAGGAATGGAGTGCCTGTTGTCAGCTGGTCAGGTTGAATCCACCAGTGAAGGTCCTTTTTGCAAGACTCTTATGATGATATGGGTGAGATGGAGGCAGTTTTTGAAAAGACCACTGGGCAGATAGAAGCCATTGGAGAATTCGCATATGTAATCTGGCTAGAGGGACTAATGTTATGGAGGAGAACATGGTCCCAAAGAGTTTCAGCACTGTCTTTGCCTTGACTTTCTGTAGAGGAAGTAAACTGAGAATTTGTTGTCTGAGGTTCCGAATTCTTTCTGCAGGTATTCTAGCTAACATGGCGACTGTGTCTATTTCTGCACCTATAAAAATCACAAATTGAAAGGGCGATAAGGCAGACTTTTCCCAATTTATTGTAATCCCCAGCTGGGAACAAAGCTGGTGGTGGTAGTCAGGAGCCAGTCATCCAGGTACGGAAACACTTGGAATCCTAGAAGTCTCAGGTGAGCTGTCACTACTGCCATGCATTTGGTGAACACCCTGGGGGCTGTGGTGAGACCAAAGGGCAGAGCACGAAATTGGTAGCGACTGGCTCTCAGCTGGAAGCATAAGTGACTCCTCGATGCTCTATCCATTTTTATATGGAAGTGTGCATCTTGGAGGTCTATGGAGCACATCCAATTGTCCTTCCCTAACAGAGGAAGTACCATACTGCAGTGTCACCATCCGGAACCCGGCCTTCTTTACAGATTCATTTAGTTTTCTGAGGTCCAAGATGGGCCTCAAGTACCCTGTACGTGTTGGCACTAAAAAGAATCTGGAGTAAGTTCCGAATCCTATCTGGTCTGTGGGGACGGTTCGGATGACTCTCTTTGCAAGCAACTTTTGCATTTCTACAGTTGCTTGATCCCTATGATTGGGTGGAACATCTGGAATCTTATTGGGAGTGTGAGGTGGAAGAGAAAAGGGTATGGAGTAAACTCAGGTGATTTTTCTTTGCACCCATTTGTCTTGGGTGATGTTTAGCCAGGCTTCTGAATACAAAGATAGGCGACCACCGACTGGCTCCAAAAAAGCTCAGCCGGGCTTCCACATCAGGAGCGTTGATAGGAACGGCCTTGAAATGAATAGTGGCCTCCCTGGTTTTGTGGACCCCCCCCCCCCACGCCTCTAGGGCGATGTCTACCATTAGCTCCACCTCCTCTGCCTCTGAAGGAGGAGTCACCCTGTGCATCCGGGAAAAATCTCTGGGACTTCTTGAACCACATCTTACCACCTTCTCTGACCCTTGGGATATGATCTAGAGGGGACGGTAACACGTACTCCCACGGCAGAGAGAGTTTTCCCTTCTTGTTCGCACCTGGTGAGTGTATCTTTTATCTTAGGTCCAAACAATGAAGAACTGTCAAAGGGGGCATTGGTAAAGGTAGACTTGAAAGGCTCTGCAAAATTACATAAATGCATCCAGGAGTGTCTCCTAAGGGAAACTCCTGAACCTGCTGCCCTGCTCACTCAGTCAGCTGCATAGATCATCAGCCTCATGGAGGAGTTCACAATGGAATTTAAGGTGGACAACTGAGCAGACACCTTTTCAGGATTCCTTCAGTAGATGTACCTTGAAGAGCATCTCCTAACTCCTTGAGGAAATCTCTTTGAAGCCTAGTAAAATGTGTGAGATAGTTCAGTGATCCGAGAGTAAAAGCCGCTGAAGATATGCTTCCTGTATCTATCCATCATTCAAGACTTTTTATTCGGTGGATGGACAGATGAAGTCTCCACTAGCTCCTTCTTAGTGGCCGCTGCCACCACCATGGCATCTACAGGCACACCACAAAAAAATATTTCAATTTTGGGGCAGACAGGAATTTATTGGGTCTTCTGGGAACTGGCTCCATGGCATCAGGAGTCTCCCACACCTTCCGACTAACCAGGCTTAAGAGTTCATCGAAAGGTGGAGACACCCAAGAGGCTGAAGGTTGAGACCCAAAAGCCTTCAGGTACACTGACTCCTCATCAGACGGATTGACAGTGGGCCAGCTGCCTCTCTGCTTAAGGATCTCCAAGATGTCTACAAAGGAGACATCATCAGAGGACTTGGGGGACCGTTCTGACTCCTTGAGGCCAGTGTTTGAAGTGATGGACTCGTCCGGGGAGTCTGCATGCTTCCTCTTGCATGTCCTCTTCTGAGGGGGCTCCTCAGAAGGGTGCTCTGGGGAGGTCTCGGAAGACTGGGGGCCATGCAATGGAGGTTCCTGAGGCTGCAGGTCTTTGCTGTCAAGAGAGAGAGAGTAGGTGCTGAGACAGAGGTTGGTGCTTGAGGGGGAAGAGCATCGGTACCCTTGCGTGGAGCTGATGAGCAAGAAAGCACACATCATCTTGAAAGCAGATCTATCCGGCTCCAAGGAAATGGAGGTAGTCAGCGGCTCCAGAGCAACCGGGTCTGAGCTCACCCTAGCTGACGCACTGAGAGGGAGACTCAGAACCGAAGAGGTTCAGGTCCAAGTGTCCCTGTCTGGGCAGACCGGTGAACTTCGGCTCCGAGACGCCATGGACGGCGCCGAAGGTGGCAGAGCGGAACTCAGCACCGAGACAGCCATGAGGGGAGCTGGAACCAAGGGTTCCACAACAAGTAGCACTGAAAACTCTGGCTCCGAAGGCCCGACTCGGCTTGGAGGAGGAACCAAACAGGGAGGATGGACTCAGGTAGCTCCGGAACTGACTGGGTCGGAGCCAACAACAATTTGGGCAAAGCACTACTCTCTCCACATCTTCCTCAGACAAGCTCTTGGAGGATCTGGATGACAGGGTAGGAGAGTTATTTATTTTATTTATTTATTTGCATTTGTTTAACCAGGATAGTCCATTGGGCCCGAAGAACCCGTTTTCAATGGAGTCCTGGGGAGAAAAGCTCCACATAACATTATATGAAGATGAAGATATACATATGCATTACATGAGGTTAAACATTGTACAGATTATGTAATTAAACGTGTAGAGGGCTAAAAACACAGAGTATACAAGCAACAATGTATAATTTTTTTTTTTTTTTTTGAGGAGAGTTAGCTAGTATGTAGGTAGTCAAAGAATAAAGCTACCTTGAATTTTGAGTGATGAAGAGAAGTAGTAGTGTAAAGAGTAGGTTCTGAGGGGAGAGAGCAGTATACCGGTAGCCCATGAAAATTGCTACCTGGGAATTAGAGCGAAAGAAGAGAAAGAATAGCAGAGTAAAGAGTAGGTTAAGAGGGGTGAGAGCAGGAGCACTCCCATGTGGAGGTTAGGTGGGAGTGGAGTGATTTTTTTAAAGGATGGGAGGCTTGTAATGGTACGAATGGAGGTAGGAAGGGAGTTCCATAAGCGTGCTAGTGAGAAGGACAGGAGATTCTGTCCAGGAGGATGGAGGGGTCTCTAAATTTCTATGAGGTTTTTATTGTTTGATCTTAGATTTCGTTGAGTGTGGTCCATTATAAAGGTGGCAGAGGGAAGGCTGGAAGATCAGTTTGTGAGCATAGGTAAGTTGGGTGTAGGAGAGGTAGTTTGGTAGTTCTAACCAGTTCAGTTTGTGGAGTGGTTCACAGTGGTGGGTTGATGATTTGTTACATGTGGCGAATTTGCAAGAGGATAGTTTGGTTTTGAGGGAAGATTGTAGATTAGTAAGAAGAGGTGCCCCATAGAGAAGGGAGGGTAGGAGAAATGTAGTAGCGAGAGTAATCTTAGTAGCTGGGCTGAGGAATCTGTTATGACGGTACAGCATGCCAAGTTTTTGGTGGGTTTTCTTTATGTTTTGTAGAAGATGGAAATTGAATTTAAGCTTGTCATCAATTTGGACTCCTGATAGTTTGGTTTCTGATACAAGCTCAAAGGGGATGTTATTTTTGGCTGGAGATGAATGATTTATTATCAGTTTTAGTAGTTTTTGAAGGAGTAAATATCATAAGTTTTGGTTTTAGCAGCATTAAGAGCTAGATGGTTGTCTTTTATCCAGTTTTCAGTGGTGGAGAAGGCATCCTGGGTTAGCTTTAAAAGAGATGGGATGGATGAGGCAGCGCAGATGATTGTGGAATCATCTGCATGTTGAATAATTTTAGCCTGAGGGATAGCGTGGAAGAAGTCATTAATGAAAATATTAAAGAGAAGGGGGCCCAGAATGGAACCTCGTGGGACACCTGTTGGGGTGCTCACGAAGGAGGAGGTAGTTTTTTCCCACTTGACTGCTTGTTGTCTATTGGAGAGATAGCTGTTAAACCAGTTGAGTGAAGAGAGAGAAAGATTTAGATTAGATAGTTTTGTAAGAAGTAGGTTATGGGAGATGGTATCAAAGGCCTTAGCGAGATCGAGTAGAATGGTAGATACAGTGAGTCCAGAATCTCTAGCTTTATTCACAGCTTCAAGAAAGGATAGGAGGGCTGTCATAGTACTATGATGGGGTCTGAATCCGTGTTTGGTAGGGGTTAATAGATTATTGTCCAAGAGATGGGGAAGGAGTGGAAGGTGGATACATTTCTCTAGGACTTTAGAAATGGGTGAGAGGATGGCTATGGGATGGAAGTTGGAGATGTTAGTATTATTTCCTCCTTTGTGTAGAGGGATGATGTAAGCTTTTTTCCAGGTTTTGGGAACTAAACTTTCTTGGATAGAGCGATTGATGAGGATACTGATAGGGAGGGCAATGGCATCGGCAGCTATACTGAGGTAGTATGAGGGAATGTTGTCAGGGGCATTGGTGCATGGTTTTAATTTCTGTAGGAGTTTTTTAATAGTAGAAGTTGGAGCAGGTTTAATCAAGAATGGAAGGAGTTCAGGAGGGGGTGAATGAGAGAAAGGAGTTGGAGGGGGAGATAGGTTGTTAGTAGAGGGGGTAGGAGGTGGATTATTATGTGTAAAGGAAGAAGTAAGTTTGGAAATAGAATCTATGAAGAAAGAATTGAATTGGGTAGCAAGATCTATATCTTGTGTATCTGGGCTGGGGTTTGGGTTTTCTATAGTGCCAGGTTTTAATAGTGAGTTTATACCTCTCCAGAACTTTTGTGGGTTAGTTTTATGGTTGTTTTGAAGTTGGATATAGTGGTTTTGGCGGTCTATTGAGATGAGTTTTTTTACTAAGTTACAAAGAGTTTTGTATTTATTGAGGTTAGATGTAGATTTGTTTTGCTTGTATTGTATCCATGTTTTATCTCTGAGTTGCATGGTAATAAGCGTATTTTTTGTTAACCAGGGGGTGGCTTTCCTTTTTATTATTTTGGTTATTAAGGGAGCATGATTATCTATGATGTCTAGGAAGATAGTATTAAAGTGAGTTACTGCATTTTCAAGTGGTAGGGTTTTTAGGGAGTTCCAGTTAATAGATTTAAGGGTGCTGGAGAAAGCTTCAGGGTTAAAGTTTTTATGGCATCTTGTAGTTATGTAGTTATGAGTAACTTGTAAGGGGGTTGAAAGACGTCTAGTGAAGATGGGAAGATGATCACTAAGGGGGTCAGGAAGGGTTCCACTGTCAGGGTAGTTATGGGGATGGGAGACTAGAATCCAGTCTAAGATGTTGCCACTTGAGAAGTCTTTGGATGGCCTAGTTATTGAGTTGATTAGTTGAGAATAGTTGTAAAGGTTGATGTTGAGGGGGTTTGTAGGAGACTGTATGGATGACCAATTAATGTTGGTATCTCCCATGATTATAGTTTCATTACAGATATTAGTTGAAAGCCAGGGGAGGATGTTTTCAAGTATTGGGATATTATCACCTGGAGGAACGTAGAGAGAGGCTATACATATAAATTTGTGTTTATTCAGCTGGAGATGAGCTAGTTTTAATTCTGCATTAGAAAACTGGGGAATGACTTTGTTGTAAGGTGTTAAGCATAGGGAGGATGAGTAGAGTAGAGCTACTCCCCCACCCTTTTTGTGGGTTCTGTCTGTTCTAATGATTGAGTAGTTTGGTGGTAATATCTCGGCATCTTTTATATGGGGTTTGAGCCAGGTTTCAGAAATGGCTAGGATGTCAAGTTTGCTATGGAGTACCCATGCATGAAGATTAGGGATTTTGTTCACTAAGGTTTCTGCGTTAAGGGATGCAAATAGGATAGATTTAGGATTTGAGGGGGAGTGGTTTGGGCCTGGGTTAGGGTGTATATCGCCAGATAAAAGCAGGGTAGTTAGAAGTTGAGTTAGGTAGTAGAGGTATTTGGGTTGTTTTGTATGAGGGGAGTAAGTAGAATGATTAGAGGGAGATATGGAGAGTAAAGAGGGTGTAATGGTTTTATGAGGAAGGATTAGCTTGTAGTGAAAACATAGGTTGATGTTGAGGGGATAGAGGTTAGGAGAGATTTGGTAATTATAGTAGGATTTTGATGTGTGGAGAGTAAAGGTTGTGTGTAGGTGAGTAGAGTGGTTGATGAGAGTAGGTTGGGTAAGAAAGTAAATATAGGAGAGGCTTAGAAGGAGTAAAAGTTGAATTGGGAGGGATGAATATTTTAGAGACATGTTATGGTCTTGATAAGGTTGGTAATTATTTTGAGACGTATGAGGGGGTGTTGTCATGTGAGTATGTGAGTATGGAGAGAAGGTGGGAGGGGACAGGAAGGGGAGGGGGTTGATAGTTTGAGAGGAAGTAGGTGTGGCTTAGTGGGTATAAAGTTAGAGCTACTGGGGGCGGGTGGGAATTGGGGGCAGGGTAGGGGAGCGGAGTGAGCCAGTAGGGTGAACGGAGCGGGTAGAGCCAAAGGATGGACAAGCACAGTGAGAGAAACAATCTATAGCTATAAGGACTACAGCAGAGAGGTGAGTGTTGCGAAGGAGACGTGAGAGTTTCAGGACTGAGAAGATAAAGTATTCAAGGGTAGGAGTATGTGAGGAGAGAGACAGGAGAGGAAGGGAAAGGACACTAAGACAGTTAAAGTAAAGGGATTATTACGTACTTGGTCAAGGGATTAGAAATATTGGAGTATAGGCCAAGATAGGGGTATAGTGCCACCGAGTGGAAAATAAGAGTAAAAGGCAGCAGGGAAACTATAACAGTATAAAAACTAGTGGAGGAAAGTAGGAATGGAAAGTTTGCAAAATAGGGTAGAGCAGGGGGTGCAGGAGGGCTGCGGTTAGTTGCTGTCTCAAGCGACTAGTATATAAATACTGAGATACTTAATAAAGAACAAAAAATATCACAGATAACTAGTCAAGAATAGTACTATTTGCCACATACACTGAGCCTTTCTTATTTGGGAGGAATTCTGATCTGTAGGGCACGTTGCGGGTAAGGTGTCTTCACAGGATATCAGGAGATGGCTTTTGTTTTCAAGTAGTTGCTGAATATCTGTGTTCTTTTCCTGAGTGGTATCTTATGCCTTTCCAGGGTGGGAGGAAATGGAGGGAGCTCGCAGGTAGTAGACTGTAAAATAGAAAAAGGATCTGGATCTCTGTAAAATTGGAGAGGTTGGGGAGACCGGCAAAGGATCCCTGGACTGGCTCCGATGCAATTTTTCAGTAGTCTGCTTCAAAAGGCTTGGGGCCGACACTGCAGTGCCAAAATCGACGACCTCGATCTGCTCAGAGGACAGTGGAGTCGAGGAGGAAGAAGTCTTATCAAGTTTTGATTGTTTCGGAGGAGGTTCCGATACATTAGTCGGCGCCGGAGAATGCCTCTTGACCAACTTGACCTTCTCTTTTTTGGATAAATGTGACTTAGATGAAGAAGAAGAACTTCCTAACTCTTCCTCGAAGGAAGGCTTGAGGAGATCTTTCAAAATTAACTTGTTCTTCCGCTCCTGGAGAACTCTGGAGCTAAAGGAATGGCAGAATAAACAAGTTTCTTGAAAATGAATGGCTCCAAGACAATATACACAATTACTATGGCCATCTGTAACTGACATCTTCTGGGAGCACTTTATGCATTTTTTGAAACCTGAAGGCTTAGTCTTTAGACTCTTTAGCTATGTAATAAAACACCAAGCACAACGAGGACTAGGTCCACTAACTTAAATGGGCCTAACCCTAACAAGCACACACACACAAAGAGAGAAAGAGGACTAGGTCCTTTAACTTAAACGGACCTAGCTAGATAGGCTAAGTCGTAGAAAGGCCACAAACGTAGTAGCAGGCAAAGTATCGAACAAACAAGACTGCACGCAAGCTTTAAATTTCTAAAATTTAGAAACAAACGCCCTATTATAAACATGGACCCACAGAGAAAAAATCTGTATCAAGACTAGCAAAAAACATGAAAAAACAAGGTCCTAACAAAACGCGGACCTAAGAATATCAACGTTAATAAAACTAGCACACAGGATACCAAACGGAGAACAAGGGCCAATGGCCAACAAGTTCTCAACTAACTAATATAAGGGCAAAAAACTCTTCTAACACTACTAAACACTATCTAATAAGATAACTAGCTATAGAATCAATAAAGTGATAATAAAGACAAAAAGTTTGAACTTAACCATGGCCAAGCAAGAAGCATTTCTGAACTCGTAGACGTGGCAAACGAGATCTGGGGATTGTACTAGTGTACCTAGAAGTAGGGCAGTAAAAATTCACTTTATGCAAACAATCCAACATCTTCCTTGAGTCAAACTACTCATAAGTACCACACCTCCACCCCTGTCAAGTTGCATTACTATTACAAATCAATCATTTTTTCATTTCCAGTAACAATTTTGTCCCTCAGTGGAGAGACTGCAGAATTTAGACCTAACTTCATGAGCTGCCATACTACCTAGGTTGTTTTCACACAGGTATAGGGAGTGTCAAAGGCAGATTAAATAAAATGTATTCACTGAGCCTGCCATACACTAATAAAATGAATTTCACCCTTTAAAATATATCCCCAGATTTAGTTTCCATTAATTTAAATTCCACTAAAACAGCCACTTGGTTTAACTTAGTGGCTGGAACAAAGGTGAAGCCATTTTGAAATAATTTACCAAACACTGGAGAAATCTAAAAATGACTATAGCTGAAGATTTTGCAACAATTAATAACAACGGTATCTGCATGAACATTCCCATCTGGTTTGACTCGCCCACTCCTTCGATGCTCCTTGTTGCGCCCAGACATCTGGTTGAGATGAAATTGTTGTGCATCACTAGGTACTGAATTCAATCCTCCCGGCCGCTTGTTGGTGTTTTGTGACGATGTTGGCAAACTCAGAAAAACATCCTTTTTATTGTGTCCATGGTCAACACCTTCTTAACAATTCAGTTCTCTTGTTTGTTGTTAATGGGGTGGTATTAAGAGTGAATCCAGCAAACAGAGATGAATAAACAATTTTATTATTATAATCCATTTCATCACTTTGCAATGTTTTCTTATGCTTCCTCACTAATTCATAATAAATGTTAATGCAAAAACTTGCAGGCAGTCTTCCTTATAAGAAGGAAATATAAAAGCCATGGCAATATCTCACTGCAAGTTCTTAATCTCTACATGTACCTTTTTCAGTTCTCCATCATTTACCCTCAGTAGGATGGCCACATACCCACATCTCTACCCTATAAAACAAATCCAGCAAATTATTACACAAGACAGTCCCTGCCTTTAACCCATTTACATAACCTAAGCTCCTTCAGGACCCACTGTGCATTTATACAATTTGTAAAAAACAAACTGTCTAGCTGCAAACCCAGATATATTTTCAAAAGCTTCTTCAGTCTGCGAATTTTCATTTTCAAAGTCTAATCAGTGCCCCTTGCACTAAAATTCTTGGTGGCATGTAAATCAAAATATTTCTTCAACTAATCTAGCATATCAATTTTTCTACCAGCATTTTCAGAGTTGTTTAAATTAGAAATGCATGATGCCAAAGGATGGTTAAAACTAGCTGTCATTTGTATGCAACTCCGTAACAGAGTCATCACCTCTAGAAGGACCCTCTCACATTTGGGTTTCTTAATTTGTTTCTCCTCCACCACAAATAATGCTATTAAGTATACCATCAAATTTTTGTGCCAGCTGTGTTAATAACAGCATCACCAGTACTGTTAAATCATTGGATGTAGGTACAGCCTCAGGGCAAGAGTCCACATTACTTTCGATAGTAGCACATAAATCTTCTGACAACGTGCCCAGGAGGAACAAAATATAAAAACTAAAAACCATACATTTACATGCAAAGTTTTCAGATTTATATTTATATGTAAAGGTTTTACATAAGGTATATGCATGCTGAGTAACTTGTAAAATTACATGCATAGGCTATATCAGCTACAGAAAATGAGGTAAAGTATGTCCTGATCAAGTTCCATACTCTATAGAAATGAAACTGCTTAAGCTTAATAAAAATTGTAACAACTATGTAGGTCAGCATTTTTTTTTATTTTATACTGGTAAACAGAGTGCGGATATTTTATTTATTTTACTTATTTATCATTTTGTTGACCGGGAAAGTCTGACTAGGACAGAGCCTATTTTCAGCAAAGGCCCAGGGAGAAACACTCCAGACGCATGTCTGGTTTTTAAAACTATGCAAATCTTAGCTTTTAGCCCTCTATGTCTATTTATAAATAGCACTGACAAAAATGATAAATTAAGTGAAGAAACCAAAGCTCAGAAGCAAGTGAAATAAATAATACCACTCCACCCTACAAAAAGCTTTGTATGCATCCAAACTCAGTATCTATAATGACCCTGTCCGGTCCTATACCACAGAAGGATAATGCCCTTACTGTGCTCCAGACAACCCTTGTTCCACTAGCAGCATGGGTTTGGTAGTAAGCGGCCAACACCAGCTCTCTCAACTTGGTGGAGGAGAGAAGCAGCCTAGGTTCATTGCAATAACACTAAGAGGCTGAAAGGTACAGGGCTGCAGTGGTCTACCTCTTTGCTGATAGGTTACTCTTGGCCAGAAGTGAGCACGTACCTACCAAAAGAAGCAATTATGGAGCTTGCAAGGTGGACATGGGGTGGTGGGGAATAGGGCACATTCACCAGCAGAAGTATGATGCTGCACCAGTGTCCTCCTGGAAGCCCAATCAAAGGTCAGCTCATCTGCCCAGTCAGCAAAAAAATCTGCATATATTCATTCAGTTCCTGCCTCCTCCATGCACGTCTGTTACATTCATCTACAGACTGCTGCCAGATCTACCCACTACTGCCACTTTATGTGTGAATACAATAATATATTTACTTGTTTCAAAAAGATCCACAGCAGCCTTGAAGGCTAAATTAATGTCAGTCTAAATGCAGCCAAACAATAGCAGGGGTTTGGTCACTTTCATCCAGAGACTGACAATAAATCCAACAGTTAGACACTAACACTGTAGAAATAAATAAATAAATCCACCACCACCACACATCTTTATGTACACATATACACACACACACACACATGGCAATGAGGGTAGCAAATAAAACATTACCTCCAATAGTGTATCAAAAGTTGTACATTCTTAGCATTAATTATTCCTTGTGAACAGTCCAGAATTCTGCAGGTAGACAATCATCACTCAAGGTTTTACCTCTTAGCTGCCCTTTAAGTTTCCAGTACTGCATTAAAAAGGTGCACAGTTCTTGATGTTAATTCATCCAAAAGAATAGTCTAGAATTCTGCTGACAGATCATTACCTCTGGCTTGTCTTTAAGAAACTTATCCAACTCCTAAATTAAAGGAACCATTGTGTCAACTACTGCATTGACCCTCACAATCAGTAAACCTTAGTAACAAAAAAAAAAAAAGCTTGAATCTTACGTGGGTTTTACCACATAGCTTACACCTGGTATAACTGCTCCTATTGTCACTGCATTTCTACCGTAATATAACCTATCTTCTCTTTTCAAAATAACAATTCTTAGAGTAGTTTGCTGAATTATCCTTACTACCAAAGCCTTCTAATAATCAGGAGATGTATTTGAAGTTTTTATATTTCACACTAACTGGCATAAGAATTGGTATTTCTTATCTATCGGCCCCTCAACCTCTTGCTTCACATATTTTGTATCCCCTTTAATTGTTCCATCCCCACTATAATATTCATTTTGCAATTAACTCAGACTTAACTTTCAATCTGACCTAGACATACATATAACTTGTTTAGTATGATTTTTTAACGTCCATATTAAATTTTACTTTAGACTGGCTACCATTCACCAAAGTTCAGTCCCCCCCCCCCCCCCAGTGTATTCACATTATTTTCTTCTAATTCCTTACACCAGACAGTAAAGGCCTCTTGTTTTAAAAAGAACAAAGAAAATGCCAGTACCTTTCCAAAGATGGAACCAACTTACAAAAACAACAAATCAATGGTACATGATCTGAAATCAATATCGGGTGCAATTTCACCTCCACAACTAACTATATGTGTTCAGTTGTCAAAAACAGTATCACTGTGATCTAGATTTTATTCTGCTACAGCAGTATGTACATTATACAGATAACTGGAAATTGAAGTAAGGCCTATCATTTTAACAGAAGTTCCAACACATTTCCCCATACTCTATATACAACAGACCACAGGCATATCTCTGACATCTGCAACACTTACCATATTTTCAGTCTATCACATACAAAGCGGGTCTTTCCTACAGAGTAACTATCTCTTTCATTTCTCCAAAATCTATCCCAGCTGTGCCTGAGATTGGATAAACACTATAAACTATAAAAACAAACAAAAAAGTTAATCTTGTACATCTCTTATTCTACCACAGCAGCCATTTAAATTTGACTGTTTATCAACTACAATTAAAGGGCAATTCCTGGACACCAACAATGTTTCCCCTCTTCTTCTTACCCCCCAGAAATGAAGTTGCTACTGTCAAGGGCCACTAACCTCTTATCTATGCATTCTGATCAACACCCTCATTTTTTTATCAGATTGGTTTGTCCATTTCTCATTTAAATGCTTTGTTTCTTCTTACCTCCATTATTAACATCAGTCATAAAAGGAGACAGCTTCGAGATCTCACTGCATTCTTTCTTTTAAAATTTCAAAGCTCAGATTCAGAGATTGACACAGTTGTTCAGCTCTTAAATAGCCTTCGTTCCAATAAGCATATGCTCTCTGTAGCATACAAATCCTTCTCTTCTTACTTATATAAAGGGGAGATTATTTTTGCTGATTATTGGAACAAGCTAGGTTTGAATTTATCTACACAACAAAAATTGTGGTCGATTAATCTTACACACAAGTATTCCCCCTTTAAGAAATTTACCTTCACCCAATTTATGATTATAAACAATTTATATATTACCCCAACTCATCTCAATAAATTTAATTCATCTATATCTAACTCATGCCCGTGTTGCTCACATCCCCAAGCCGACATTATTCACATTCTGTGGTTTTGCAAGTATGCTCACAACCTATGGTGTTCGCTTAGGATAAGATTAAGTAAAATGGGTTATCATAAGTCAACGTTATCTGGGGAACTGGCACTCCTCCATATCACCAATATCATCATGACACCTCTTAGACTCAGAGCGCTTATCACCATTTGTCTGTTAATTAAGTTTTATATTACTAAACACTGGCTGGACCGAACTAAATTATCTTGGAGTGAATTCACTGCCCTGGCAATTAAATATATAACCTCCCAGAAAATGATAATTGTTAATCCACGCAAGAAGGTGGAAATCCAGAAACTCTGGGATTTTATTTTTCAACTGTTAACGGTGGTTTAGCTCTGTTTTGAGCATGTTGTTATGACTTTTTGAGTCCCAATATCTTAGGCTTGTTACTTTGAGTCTGGTTTGAGTTCTCCTAGGGAGATGGGCACATGCTTTATTGGTTTAGCAAGCTAGATATGGCACTTTGTATATAGTTCTTTGTGATAGTTGATTGTTTTGTATTTGTATTATTGTATAAACTGAATAAAGAATTTGAAAAAAAAAAAACATCAGTCATAAAAGGAAACACCAAGATGTAACATCGCAGCAAATAATACTTTACAGTTGCCCCTAATAACACCTAAAACATTTTTCGACCCAGATAAACTCAGCAGGAGTAATAACTAAACAGCAGACAAGAAACAAATGAAAGTCAATTTTAAGCTTACAAAAATAGTCTTCATGCACAAAACAATTACTTTGCTCAGCAGACAGAATTTTGCCTATGCAGTTACATATACGTAATAGAACAAAATCCGTCAGATGCTCCATGTAGTCAGTCATACTTTGAAAGCTTTTGCCACAATATTTATATGTATCCTAATGTTAATCAAACAGTCATGACCTGATCTAAGTTAACATTCAATTTTCAAACTACCCTAAGAAAGTCAGAACATGGTCTTCCTTACCTTAAAAATACTTTCAAATAACAAATACTACATATTTTAATCAATATATAATCATCATTAAACAAGTTCAATATCATGAAACATTGACATATAAGCACTGATCACTTCCATCAGGGTCAGAAGAAAGGAGCCCCCCTCCTTCAATCCATCTGTCATATTGTCACAATTTCCATTCCTATGTCAAATCTTCCAACATAAAGCTCTATTAACTTGCATTCAGTCTTATTCAGACCAAACTCTTAGAGAAAGTAGGAGCCCCTCCCACACAACTCTTTTTTTTTTTTTTTTTTTTTTTTTTTTAACACCTTTACTAAATTATCACTTAAATATATAGGCAGGCATACATTAACAGAAAAGATAAACCATTTTAACATTTTTTCCATTTAAATACAATATGTATCACATACATTTTCTTTGCTACTATCATCAGTCTAACATTACAAAACATTGCTGAATTCCTGCCTTCCCTTAAACTTCACTCCTCCTGAACATTATTATGCATCTATCCCCAACACTACTCTTCATCTAGGAGAGTCACGCAGACAGACGGGAAGAGGGAACCTACATCAAGCTATTTTACCATTACAGACCCAAGTAATGCCAGAGGTTATCCCAGGACCTGCTTGTGTGGACCTATGTTGGGACTGCAGATGCTGAGTGTTTCTGGAGAGAGGAAGAGCAACAGCCTTCCTGTTCTGGCTGTTTCTGATAGAAGCTATTCCAGTATCTGTCAACAATCTGCCAAAGTAAGATAATTATTGTTATAGTGAACAATTGTGCAGACCAGTGACTTATTCTGCTGAGCTGATCAACCCAATGCAACAGAGAGACAGAAGCAGATACATTCTGTAAAAACCCTTTTATCATCTCAGACCAGAGTAATGACTGAGGTGATCCCATGACCCACCTAATTTAATCTGTGAGCTGCTGAGTGTTCTGGGTAAGAGGAAGAGAAGCCCTAGCACCTTGTCTGAGCCATGTGGACTGTTTCAGTGAGTATCTGCTAATTGGCTAATTCCTGTTTCAGGAGAGCCTTCTTGCTACAACTAAGGCACAGCTACACAGACTGGTGCTGTAGTCTGCTGAGTTTTTTTTTTTTTTTTGTGAGAACCCACCACAACACAAACAGAGACTAAGAGGAAGCCACTGCAGCTTATAAAGTCATTACACCACTTGTGACCTGAGTTGCACCTTACACAGCACCACAGATCCAACAGTAAAACCCTCCACATAAAAATTAATTCTCTTCACTGCTAGTAACTTTAGACCTGCCATATCTTATCTGACACCTCTCACAGTTGTACTGCACAGAGTTAAGGCTGTATTTCCAAATGCAAGGAAAGTGCACGTTCCCTACTTCTCTCTAGCACCTACATCAAAGCATGATGTCATTAGTGTCTGTAGCAGTCTACATCTTCACTGCTCTCATTCATGAGTTCTCATATCTACATCAAACTTTTCTGGCATTAGTAGCTATAGTGGTTTGTCTCAGAGTTATTGCAGTTGACTGAATTGTTGCGTTTAAGCCTTTCTTACTGTGCTTAAACATCATCAATACTTGAAAGTTTCCTACTGTCAATGACACATCAGTATCACAGTGGTTAATTAGCCTTTACCATAGTTTTCACCCCCCCTCCCCAGAATGTTAGTTAAGGGTTATGCTGTTAAATTCCACTCCTGTTGCTATTGCTTACACTGTCTCCAGATGGGCTTTCATCATAGCAGTGTCAGTGGGCAACAGGTAGCACACTCACCTTTGGTGCTGGAAGACCAGAAGGTGGTGGTTTCTATTTCCACGCCAGGTGACTGGATTGCTGACACTGCAGTGGAATATTAGGAGTGAGTTGCACTCATGAGAGTGTTGTTCTTCAACATAAGACATTAAACCCATCGGCTTGAGCTAGGGGCAGCTCAGGTGGATGTAAAGATCCCATGGCACATCGAAATGATTAGAAGTTGTTCCCAGATCCCCTAGTCAAACTTTCCCTAGTTGTATACATACCACCTTGGATCTCCCTTGAAAAGTGGTCACTAGACTAGTGGAGCTAAGCTGGTTAACAAAGGGCGGCTGGAGTGTGGGGAGTGCCTTCTGTGTTGAGTCTGCATGTCCTCCCCGAGGTTGGGTGGGCATTCGAAAGACATGCGTAAATGGGTGTGCCGACATTGAAGGTTGAACGTCAAACTGGCACCTCGGCGTTCGTCAAAATCTACTGGCAATCATTAGCGGACCGGAGTTCCGCTGTGGCGACCCCTAACCGGGAAAAGCCGAAAGACAACACAACAACATATATAAAAAATACAATAGCTCATACCCTCAAAAGGGCCTATTGCTTGTTCCCGTTTAGTCTTTATGCCCATTTGTTGTTACCCTGGATTATTATAAAATATTACTGTATGCATCATTTTTTAATTCTGTACTTAATTTTGTTGGGGTTCTTTTGATACTTACTCTCCCTGGGCCGCTATCATCTCTACTGTCGATAATCCTTCTTAGAAATTTAGTTTTGAATAAAATTAATTTAATCCAATATATTTAATCCAAAGCCCTATAATCACCATTGGCTGTTATTCCTTTTGGAAGTATTTTTTTTATTAAATTAACTTAGTCCAGTCTTTTTAGATTAACATGTTCATGTTACAACTTCACATTAAATCTTTGTAATAACTCTATTTTTTGACACAGCAGTCCTGACTGGTTCTAACCTCACTAGTTAGTCGGTGGTGTGTACTTGTACTCACCTTAACTTACTTTGTCTACCTGCTTCGTCTACCACACTAACCAGCTCTAGCTAATCCATTTCACCTGTCACTCTGCCCTAACCTCAGTCACTCCATCTGGTGTCAATCAGTCCCATCTATCTCTGCATCACAAGTTCACAATCTGATTTAGTTTCTTCTGTGACCAGCTTATTTGTTAATAGCATTTTCAAGCAAGCTAACCATTGTCACACATTTACTATCAACCTTTTATTCTTAGCCAGTATTGACATAATTTTTGAGTGATGCATATAATTCAAATTGGAGGTGGGTCTCACTGTCTATAACATCACTAACTTTATACCTGCACTATAGAGAACAACAGCATTCAACCACATGTCTTGTGGATTGTTTTCCAGTTGGCCAGTAAGTGGAAAGGAGTCTTGCTTACAGCTACTAGATGCAAAGAACTCTGTGGATAATAACCATTTGAAACATGGAGACTGAATGGCAGAAAAACAGCTTTAAATATACTAAGACCAAGAGGGCCATTTCTCAGAATGTTCCCTTTTCTCCAAGGTATGGCGATCTCAGAGTTGGTATATATCATTGTGGGGTATACAGAGGGTTTTTGCCCCCCACACCAGGGATGCAGGGGGGGACCTGCCCCCTGCAAAAAGGAAGTTTAAAGAACAGTGATCTTCAAGACTTACTCTTCTGCTGGGTTTTCAGTTTCTCGGCACTTGGCATTTCAAGTGCCAACATTTCAATAGGGAGCTCTCTGTGGCATTATCAAGCTCTAAGTCTAAAAGTGAAGGAGTCACAGAATATACGAATGCCACCATCACCAATGGTTACAGAGGTACCCTTATTACAGAATATGTACCAGTGATGAACACTGAACCATGTTAGGGAAGGTGCATACACAAATGTCTATATTTTACAGAGCTAGGAAGGCTCCTGAGGACCGTTTTGTATTTAGGCTTCTTGCATTGAGCAGCAGCACCTTTACTCTGTCCTGGTTTGGCTAGGTTGGTAGATGGGGCAGGTTTACATTGCCTAAACAAAGCACTACAGGAGTAGAGAAAGTACTGGCTAATATATGTTAGCAATGAAGTGAAAGGTGTAGTCCATCCTTGGCAAAGTATGTAGGACAGTCAACCATTTCCCTCCAGGGTGACGCACAAAGGATTCCCCAAGAATGCTACAGTAGTCAAGCCAATTGTTGATGTCAATCATGTTTTGTTTATTAAGGCATCATTCTTAGTTAAGGCATGATGCTTTAAAAAGACAAGTTTTATGTGAACTCTGGGTGCACACCATCAAATGTAATGCCTCTCTTTATAAAATCTAGGGATGTGTGTCTTAAGTCATTCACGCTTGCATGAAAAATGATCATATTGTAGAGTATCTTAGCCGAAGGGAATTAAGAACCCCTGGACACTTTCTGTATCCTGGCCCTGGAAAGGCAGAACATCATCACTTTATCTTTGCCAGGTCAACTGAGTGCAGTATCAGTGTGTGTCTCACTGTGGAGTCATTTTTAACAAGGACCTTTCATTTTGTTCTGACAGGCATGATGCCTTAAGGGTTCAGATGAGCAAGTACTGGCAGGGTTTGTGATAAGTGATAAGAGTGTAATATGCAAGATTACATTATGTTCACCTTGGAGGCTTTTGAGGTTTGGGAAAGAGACTTTTTTTTTTTTTTTTTTTTTTTTTTTTTTAAGTACCTCAGCAGTATATTGTTTTTCAGTGAGTGGCACACAAGTGCAACATCGTAGTAGGTACTGACAACCCCATGGGTGCTGTGCATATGTCTAGATGAGAAACTAACCTTCACCTTTAGTAGGTACTTGCACCAATAACATGTGGACTGAAGTGGGAGGTGTACATAAACAGTTGTCAGTGAGCATACAGCAGTTACAGCACTACCTCAAGGTACACATGAAGTGCGATTTCCCGAGTATCCACCAGAGAGATCACACAATTTTGAGTTCCTCCAACTGCATAAAAACCCTCATCACTCTTTCTCCACCATACCTGTCTCCTCCAGTGCTGAGACCACTAATCGAACCATGTTCAGCTACGGTGAAGTCAGGGATACATCTCTTTTATGCCATACAGCCAGGCCTGAATAAGTTAACCTAGTATATGCAAAGTTCCCTAGTGCATAGCAGAGGGGTTTGCAGAATATAGAAGAAAATTAACAAATTAAAATTTTCTCAAGTCCCACATACATACCTCTCAATTGTACAAATTTTTGCATAATGTCCAGATTTTTGCTTCTTATTTCTGGTCCGTTTATCATAAAAATTGCAGTTTTCTGGCTAATCGTTGGCAAGTTTTTGAGGCGTGAAGTCAGAAAATAATGACAGACATTTGAGATGCAGACTTTTTACCTTTCAGAACATCCATTCTAATGCAAAACCAATCAACTTGCTAAGTTTGTAAGAGCAATATTTAAAAATTGTCCCTATTTTTGAGCCTTTGTCCGCCCCATTATTTATGGCTTCGTCCAGATTTCTTGCTCTAAGAAGTTGAGAGGTATGCCCTCCTTATATCAGCTAGGCCACAGTTTGATGTGTGCACCACTGAGAGAAGGGGTCAAAGGTTGGCATAATGGTTAAAGTGTTTACCTCACAGACTGAAGGTACAGGATTTGAGTGTCACCACTGGCTAGGCTTAAAATGGCCTGCAAGGTCAGCTAGCCTAGTATTTACCTATGAATCCATAAAGATAAGTGGCCTTTAGCCTAGCTGAGTGATAAAGGTACTGGGAAGGAGGGGAGAATAAAAGGTACAGTTGTGTACACTTACCATAAATGTAGATGTTCAAGTGTATTCACTGTTGCAGTCATCACATTTGGGTTATCTGCCTGCAGGTAGCCATCAGCCTGCCTGAATACCAGAGTCTTCAGATTTCTGAGTCGGATGCTGTCTCTTCTTCCTTGACGTCAGGTTGTCAGGGGTATAAAACATGCAGCAGACGCCATTACATCAGTTTTTCCTGCCTCAGATGTCAGGTGCCCCCACAATAGGAGGCAATTATATGGTATGGTATACCCCATCAAAAAGCAAATACACCAGAAGAAATAAATATACCAAACAAGAAGGAAATGTAGAGCCAAGAGAAGTCAGGGGTCTAGAGGGAGGGTAACCAGGACTGCAACAGTGAATACACTCGGACATCTACATTTATGGTAAGTGTACACAATTGTACTATGTTCTTTGTGTTTCACTGTTGCAGTCATCACACATTTGGGTCGATTCCCAAAGCTAAGGAAGGGAGGAGGAAGTTAAAGAGCATTAGGGCCAGCTATTAAGCCCTGCAAGATTGCAGTGGCAAATCCAGCTCTGGATTTAGACAAAATAGGCATGTGGTAATGCTTGGTGAAGGTATGTACAGAGCTCCAGGTAGCAGCTTCTAGGATGTCCCTGGTAGGGACTCCTGTGAGAAAAGCTGCAGAGGTAGATGCGGCCCTGGTGGAATGTGATCTTATCCCCCTGTGGGGTAGGTTTTCCATGGTGCTTGTAGCAGAAATGAATGCAATGGGCTAGCCATTTGGAAATGGTTTGCTTCAAAATGGCCTTCCCCTCTGCCCCTGCAGCAAAGCCAACTAGCAGCTGTTCAGATTTTCTGAGAGGCTTAGTCCTGTCCAAATAAAATCTAAGTTGTCTGTGCATGTCCAGCGAGTGCAGTATTCGTTCCCCTTTGTTTTGTGGATTAGGGAAAAAAGTAGGCAAATGAATGGACTGATTTAGGGCTACACTAGACACCACCTTTGGGCATAAAGGAAGGATTAGCCCTGAGGGAAACCCTGTCCGCATGGAAGATAATGAAGGGTTCCACTGCCATGAGGGCCTGTAATTCAGACACTCTTCTTGCTGAAGTGATTGCTAAAAGGTAGGCTGTTTTCCATGAAAGGAATTTTAACTCTGCTGTTGCAGCTGGCTCAAAGGGGGGTGAGTGAGCTTTACCAATACAAAGTTAAGGTCCCAGGCTGGAATGGGAGCTCTCCTGGGGGGGTCGTAAATTTCTGGCCCCTCTAAGGAATTGTTTTAGCAAGGGGTGGGACAAGAGGGGCAGCTCAGTATTATAATGCGCTGAAATGGCAGAGGCATGAATGTTAATTGACTAGAAGGATAGGCCCTTGTGGAGCATTTCTGTTAAGTACTGTAGAATATGAGGCAAGCTGGGCACCGTTGTGCCCATCCCCTGAGCCTGGCTCCAGGAACAGTATCTTTTCCACTTTTCAGCATAGGATTTTCTAGAACTAGGCCTCCTTGCCTCCAGAATGACACCCAGCATCTGCTTACTGAGGGATGTTAAAGGAGAGCTCAAGGAATTAGCCAGGCTGCAAGGTTCAGGGTTTGAAGCTGAGGGTGCAGCAGGGAAGAGGTCTGAGACAGGTGCCATGGTTGCAGCACTGTCATACTGCGCAAGAGAGTGTACCAGTGCTGGCGTGGCCAGTCTGGTGTAATCAGTATTGTCCTTGGCTTGTCCTGTTTGATCTTTAGTAGAACCTTCGAGAGGAGAGGCCGAGGGGGAAAGGCATAAACCGAGAGGCTTTCCCAGGTAAAGGACAGGGCATCCACTTTCCAAGCTGGACTGTGGGGAGTAATTGTGCAGAATTTGTTCAATTGATAGTTCTGAGGGGTGGCAAACAGGTCTACCTCTGGAGTCCCCCATTTGTTTCTCAAGAGGTTGAATATTTTGGGTTCTAGTTTCCATTCGTGTGGGTCCATGAGATTTCTGCTTAAGTCGTCTGCCAGTGAATTTAGTTTGCCTGGCAGGAATTGTGCTTGTAGGTGTACTTGGTAGCTCAAGGTTATGTTCCACAGAGCCATGGCTAGTCTGCAGAGAGGGTACTTGTGGATTCCCCCCTGCTTGTTTATGTACCACATAACTGTGGTGTTGTCTGTCTTTACCAATAGTTGGCCTGGAAGAATACGGTCTTTGAAGGCTGTCAGAGCATTCTGTACAGCTAACATTTCTTTTTGATTGATATGCAGGTGCATCTGTCTCGGGTTCCATTTGCCCTGAATGCACAGCCCTGCCATGCGAGTCCCCCATGCATAGTCTGATGAATCTGTTGTTAGGGTTTGGGCAGCAGGGGGTAGAATGAAAGGGAGTCCCTTGTTGTGGTAGCAGGCCTCTGCCCACCAAAGGAACTCTGTCTTCATACAAGGAATGATAGAAATCACTGTTTCCAGGTCCTGAGAATGTTGACACCATAGTTTTTTTGGATATCATTGGAGTTTCCTCATATACAGTCTTGCTTATGGAATTAGCAGAATGCAAGAGGCCATGAACCACAGAGCTTGCAGTATTTTCCTTGCAGCTAGCTGGGGTTTTGTGACCAATAGTCTGAAGTGGGTTTTCAAATAAACTTGTTTCTCCGGAGTGAGGAATGCCATCTGGGAAGTTGTGTTCAAGCTTCCTCCCAGGAAGAATAATCTGTTGGCAGGGTACTAGGGGAGATTTCCTTTCGTTGATGGTGTACCCCAGTGAGGTTAGAAGTTTCTTTACGAATGCCAGGTGTTGTAATAGCAAGTCCTGGCTTTCTGCCTGAATCAGACAATCGTCCCAGTATGGGTAAATCTGAATATTTCTCTGCCTGCAAAAAGCAATGGCTGGAGCTAGACACTTTGTGAACACCCTGGGTGCAGTAGATAAGCCACAGGGAAGTGCAGAGAACTGAAAGTGCATGGAGCCCGCCCTGAAATGTAGGTAATGTCTGCAGGATCCTCTTACTGGGATGTGCAGGTAAGTTTCCTTTGCTTCTAGGTTGCCAGCCAGGCATCCTTGGCTAGCATAGGAAGAAGCTGTTGAAGGGTTAGCATTTTGAATTTTGGAACCATCAGAATGGTGTTGAGAGTAGAGAGGTCCAGGACAGGATGCCGGGAGTTGTCTTTTCTGCGTACCAGAAAAAGTCTTGAATAAAAACCTTGTCCCCTTTGTTCTGCTGGGACAGGTTGAATAGCTCTGATACTGAGAAAGGAGAGAACCTGCTGTTGGGCCTCCGCCCACTGATTTGGGGGTAGGTCTGGCCACCCTTTTGGGATTGGTAGTGTGTAGAAGTGGAATCTGTATCCTTGGGAAACTATGTTCAAAACCCATTTCTCCTAGGTAATGAGTTCCCAGTTTTTTGCATGCAGGGCAAGCTTTCCTCCTAAGGGAGCAGGTAGCTGAGCAGAGCTTGGAAGGGTTGAGGTTAAGTCATTGTGCCATTTTTCCGTAGGGGATTGGCTTATTACTCCCTTCTTTGGAAGTGGGAGCCCCCCATTGCTTAGATCTGGGTGTAGCCTGTGACTGCAGTCTAGGTGGTCTGCTGTTCCTGGGTTAGCACTGAGAAGGCCTGGAAAGGACCAGTTCTTTGAAGGCCAATGCCTACTGAATCTGGGAGGCTGTATTTGTAGGAAATCTTTAACAGTTTGCATAGATTTAGCTTATACCTCCATCCTTTTGAGGACTTCTTCTGCTTTGTTGCCAAAAAGGCGGTCTTGGTTTAAGGGAGCATCCAGTAATTTAGCTTTAACATGATCTGGCAAGTTTTCTTCCTTCAGCCAAGCATGCCTTCTAAGTACAGACCCAGTGACAGCAGCCCTGCAAGATGCTTCTAAAGTGTCAAAACCACATTGCAAAGTATGTTTACCAACTTGTTCTGCAGAATGCATTAAATCTTGCAATTCTTTGTGTTCAGCACAGTCAGGAATCAACATCATTTTCTGTTTAAGTAGCCCCATAATATGCTGCTGATACTTTAACATATGAAACTGGCAATTTAAAGCGCTAACGGCCAAAGTAGCAGAATTGTATACCTTCTTACCCCATCTGTCTAAGGCTCTAGAATCTCTATCAGAAGGGGTAGGATTTTTGGCAGCAGTAGCCTTAATGCCTTTTGGTCTTTGGGAAATGGGTCTCTGGATCCGCAGAAGGATTCTTGAAGAGGAACTTGTGAGAGTCAGGTACTCTGTAGTACCTGTCAGGTTTTCTGGGAGCTGGAGGTAAAGTGTCTGGGGTAAGGCTATATTCCAAGAAAGCATCATCTACAATGTCCAGAACAGGAGGGATAGTTAAAGGCCTGTGTTGAGGCAGGAGTAAGAATTCCCCAAGTCTCTTTTTGGACTCATAATCCTGGCTTTCCCAGCAGAAATGCTCTCTAAGAGTATGCAAGGTTTCACCGAAAGAAAAATCTTCTTGAGGGGAAGCAGAGGGAATGGAATCCTCTGCATCAGAATCCTCATAAGTAGATAAGGGCAAATCCTGGTAATCAGAAGGGGCAGAATCAGATTCCTGATCAGAAGAATCAGAAAGAAATTCAGTTCTGGGTCTCAGAGAGGGAAGGCTGGTTTCCCCTAATTAAGGTAATAAGGTCTTCAGCCATTCTAAGCATTTGTTTTTGAGGCATATGGCCCTGAGCCTGCGGTTTGGATGTCGGTTTTTCTAGGCATAGTGCGAGTTAGGTTAGGTAGAGACATCCACAGGTTCCATAGTCAAAAAAGCATCTTGTGGCATACCGGACTCTGATGGGTCTCAGTAGAGGCCTGTGAATCTGAAGTAGTGGGCATCAGGGGCTGCGAAAGCACCTCACTGAGTACCGGCAGACTGGTGACCAGCTTAACAGAAGCATCGTTGGCAGTTTTGGACCTATGCAGTCTGTCTCTGTCTTTATCCTTACATTTTTTTCAGAAGATCGGTAGTGGGATGGCCTAACAAAACCATTTCGGAGTACTGAGATAGAGTACGAAAATAATTGGCTGCAAAAATAGCCCGACGACGAATAGTTTGGGGGTTGAACAAGGCACAAAACCGACAGCGAGGGACGTTGTGGTCTTGGCCTAAACAGGGGATGCAGTAAGAATGAAAATCTCTATGAGGTATTTGCTTTCCACAGGCAAGGCAATTGTTAACTTTTACTGACATTGGTTGGAGCAAGAAAAAGGATCCCCAGCGGGGTACTTATCTTTTTTGAAGACTTCCGGTCTGAAACTCGAAAATGAAAATTTCAGGAGACGGCCGACTGGCACTTGCGAACTGCTTCTGCTTCGGGCACCGCATGGCAAGAAAGACTGATGTAATGGTGTTGGATGCATGTTTTATACCCCTGACGACCTGACTTCATGGAAGAAGAGACAGCATCCGACGCAGAAATCCGAAGACTCTGGTATTCAGGCCGGCTGAGGACTACCTGCAGGCAGATAACCCAAATGTGATGACTGTAACAGTGAAACATGAAGAACATCAGGGATAGTAAGGCTATAGTCACAGTTTAATTCCAATGATTTACATCTAAGAAGTGCACTGTGCCCAGCTACTGAGCAATTTACAGCTTACACAAAGGAGAGTAATGGTGTGCACAGTAAAACATAATGCAAGCAATAAAAAAATAACTGGAGACCAACTTATAGTAAAGCCAGAAGTTGTTACGTACCCAGAGCAGTAGTAATATTACCATCTCCCACAAGATTAGTTCTAAAGCAATGTTCTAAAATTGCATTGAAACACTAGGCCAATTAGGCTATGTCCACATTAGCAAATCCAATAAAAGTGGTTACCTTTGAGGCACAGATTACAATAAAGGAAATACATGCAAGTCCTTGGTTGTTTAGGGACAGGTATAGAGTGTAATTTGGTGTAATTAGGTCACAATCAGTTTTCAGCAGTAGCTCAGTTAAGCAGCTCAGTGAATCTTAATCAGAAAGAGAGCAATGGCACACACAGCACAGCAATGCAAAGCAAGCAGGGAAAAACAAGCAGCCAGTCAGAAAACAACAAATAAAATCAGTTCTGAAATAAACAATACACCTACCATTATTTATTTATTTGACATTTGTTAACCGGGTTAGTCAGTGGAGACCCAAGGAGAAAAGCTCCAATAGAGACACTTTACAATTCAAATGATTACAAGCACAAATAGAGAATTAGTATACCCAAGTTGCGGAGATACAGAGAATTATAATATACAAGTTCAAGAAATACAGAAGTATAGTGCAATAGTATGATATAAAAAAATTAAATAAAAAAAACTTTTTTTGTTATTATAGACAATGTAATTCAGTTGGATTTTCCAAGATTTCACAGAGAGAAGTTTGTAGATGGGCAATAGAATGTATATATGTATATATGTACATGTGATATAGCAGTATAGCCCAATTGTTTATTTGCAGAGAGGGACTAAAGTTGAGGAGGAAAAGGAGGGAAAAAAAATTAGGAGTTATTGTAGATGGAAGTTCAGTGGAGAAGAAGCGAAAAAGCATATAGTATTGTAGTGGATTAGGCAGGGGCCTGACAGGGACAAGTCTTAATGTTAAGTAGGTGAAGTTTTAGTACCTTAAGTGTTTGGGGTGAGGAATAGATCTTATGTGGATGGGGAGTGTGTTCCAAGCTTGGGCTATGGTGGATTTGTACAGTAATTTACTGACAGCTTAGTTGGGTTGATAGATATCCAGGAGTAATTTTTTGGAGGTATGGAGGGTACCGTGTAGGGGTGCAAAAGGATACCAGAGAGGAGAGGGCTGGGCTGGTGGATAGTTTGTATACTATACCGCGTGTGATTTGTAACTGTAAAGGTAGGAGTTGTTGAAAGAATTCTGCTCATTTGAGAGCGTTATGTGCAAGGCAGTGATGAGAGTTGATGGCAAATCTAGCTACCTTGTGGTAGGTTTGTTGGAGTTTGGGCATGGTTGTAGCCTGTACGTTAGTAAGGATTGTACTTACTTTCATTTCTACAAAAAGATCAACTTTCACCTGCTTCAAACATCTATCTACAACATAAATTAACTCCTGAATTTTCAAATAATCTTCAATGCATATATAATTTGTTAGTCATTTGCCAAAATGTGTTAGACTTTGCTGCATTCATAGTCAGATAACATGTTAGTACATGTAACCAGATATAATTTTAATTAATTTGTTGCTCTCTTTTTTCATATTCATGGTCAATTCTTGGGCTGTGGCTAAACTGGGTCCACACTGGATCGGTTCACTACTCTAGTCAATAAATATTAACGCACAAAAATTTAAGAACAGCTGCTCCAAAGCACTAATGTAAGCAGAGTTAGCATCAACTGAGCCAGTCCCTCCCTAGAAGCGAGATCCTCCCTCCCCACCACCCGTGTTGTCTCTCTCGTCATAAGATTATTTGCATGCCATATTTTATACTAGTTAAACAACATTAAAGTACAAGTGCAATGCAGATAAGGCTGTTAAATAAACACAGTGAAAAAAAGGAAGATTTTACAGTGAGATCAGAATAACAGCTCCTGTGCAAGAATCGATGATGTCAATTAGCTCTACAATCAAGCTTTCCATTTGGTGCAATATTACAGAATAAAGCAGCATCAAGGTCATGAACACAGTTATGCAAATAGCAGCTACATTCTTACCCCATAAGTTGATCTATGAAAATGACCCTTCCTTGAGGAGCCCAAGTGATGTGGTGTTCATTCTCTGCCTCGGAATGTTTTTTTCTTGACGCTCCTTTAGTTGGAAATGGATGCATATTGAAAATAATGCCTTCTGTGATGTCATGTGTCAACCCCATAGAGGATATTTACCTCCTTATACCCACTGGTTTTCTCCCAACTACTGCTGAGCACCTTCCCGGAAATCAAGAAACAGCAAATTCTAACATCACACTGCCAAGAAATGACATTTTAGTGGACATTTACTCAGCTACAATGAACTCCAACAGTAGAAACTGAATGGACAATCCATGGGGGAATATTCCTGACCCATCAAGAAGGGTTGTTTCAACACTCAAATGATATGACAAGAAAGGGTCTTATGTTTAACACTGAGAACTTTTCTTGAAAATTCCCATGGATGGGCTGTGTCCCAAACAGTAAACCACCAGGGTGGAAAGCAGCCAGAGGTACACAGCAGAATAAAGTTTAGAAACTAACTTATGAAAAAAGTCTGCTAATTAAAGGCCCAACTTCCAGAGTTGTGAATGTAAGTAAAATGTTTTGTAAAAGGAAGCACCTCTGACCAAAGCAGATGGTAGCCGAGTCTGGCAAAAAATGTAATAAAGCAGGCACTGCAGGCAGCTATTCCTGGATCGAATATTGGCCACGGCAAAAGTCGGTGAGCAAAGCCATCAAATGGTGAAGAGAACAAGGGTCATACCTCTCAACCTCTTAGCTCAAGAAATCTGGACAAAGCCTGGCAAAAAGGGGGGGAACAAAGACCCAAAAATAGGGACACATTTTAAATATTGCTTGTAAAGACTTAGAAAGTTGCTAGCATAACAAATTGTGTTAGCATGCATTTTCTGGAGGATATGAAGTCTGAAACTCAAATGCATGTCATTATTTAGTGACTTTAATCCTTATATCATCCCAGTGATTTGTCAAAAAACACAATTTTATGAGGAACAATCCAAAATTAGTAGGCAAAAATCTATACAGTTGAGAGGCATGCCAACATCCTAGCAGATAGGTTCAGTGCTAACTTTACCCCCCCCACACCTCTCACCCCCTAGAGGGCCCATCTCTATACCGGAAGAATGCAATGTTCCTATAATCACGGCTGCACAGGTAAAAAAACACACTCTCCAAAGCCAAGAACACAGCATCCATAGTTCTGACAGTATCCCAGGATGCGTTCTACATGAACTACAGAATGAACTGGCACCCTACCTAAGTACCATGTTCAATCATAGCCTCACCTCAGGCTTTGTACCCACTGAATGGCGCACCACAACGGTTATCCCACTCCACAAAGGGGGAGCCATGACGGACCCCGGGAACTACCGCCCCATTAGCCTGATGAGCCTGGTCTGCAAGGCCATGGAACGTATCATCGTGGAACTCATAAACAAAGACATTGGTAATCTCAAAACTCTGGATCCTACCCAGTTTGGATTTGTAAAAGGCAGATCATGTCTCCTAAACCTGACTGACTTATTTGAAGCAGTCATCAAAGCCATAGATGAGAGTAAAATGGTTCACACAGCTTGTCTAGATCTCACAAAGGCTTTCGACACCATCCCCCACTCTGGAATTATAGATAAGCTCGCTAAACTAAGAAGGGTTGCCAACTGGCTCACGGACAGAACCCACACTGTGAAAGTAGCGGATTCCAAATCCGACATCAGACCAGTGACAAGTGGAGTACCACAGGGTTCAGTCCTGGGTCCTCTCCTGTTTGGTATCTACTTCTCTGAAGTGCAGGCCAACACAGAAGGTCTTTGGCTAACAAAGTTTGCAGATGACTGCAAACTAGGAGCCATAATCGAAACTCCTAACGATGTGGACAAACTACAAAAGGGCCTCACTGAGACAGACACCTGGTGTCAAAGCCATGGCCTGAAGCTCAATGCCAAAAAGTGTATTGTCATCCCCTTTGGTAAAAACTCTGTACCCATTAACTACCACACAGCTGGTAGTCTACTTAATGCCAAAAATGTGATGAGACCTTGGGACACAGGTGGACAGTAGTCTCTCCTTTGATAATCACATTGCCACAGTGGTCAGGAAATCCTTCTACGTGGCTCACCTCATCACAAAAGGTTTCTCATCCAGGAAAAAGAGGTCATTATTCCCCTCTACTCATCACTCAATAGACCCATTACAGAGTACAACGCCCCTTTTGGTATATACCTCACAAGACATCTACAACTGGAAAGACCACAGAAATACCTCACAAAGAGGATCACTGGCCTCAAACAGATGCCCTATGCAGACAGTCCCAAAAAACTACAGCTTTACTCCATCGCATATCGCCTACTCAGGGGCGATCTCTGCCTAACATACAAAGCTATGTCAAACCCAGAGCTGTTGGACATGCTCCACTTAAAGAAATCCCAATTCCTCCGAGCTACACGCTCTAGAGACCTAAACCTTGTCACCAGAATAAACAGAACATGCTGGATGGATAAATTCCTGTCCCAAAGACTTCCCATACTCTGGAACAGACTACCTATCTATGTCAAACAGAGCTCCTCATTAGCACTCTTCAAGAAAAATCTTGATGATTGAATGGGAAATGGGAAATTCACCCCGGGGATCACTTCTGTGGCTCTGCTCGACAGGGGCACAGGAAAATAATTTTCTTGGGTGGCGAAAGCCAGGGTACATTTTTTGGCTAGGCTTGTATGGTCCCTAGGGCCGATAACCTAGTACCTACCCTATGAACCTATAAGGGTGCTGATCCACTAAGAAATAAAACGCTGTCAATTGTGATCTCTTCTATCCCTGAAGCCATGGAGATGAGGTACTAAACCAGTACAGCCACTTGATGGAACTGTTGAGAAGGTAGGGAGTAGAGAGCCCTCTTCCTCTCCATGTTTCAGTGCTTATTAAAAATAAATAGAAGGCCAGACTGCCTTCGGGACAAAAAAAAAACACCAAAAGTGGGATCAGGGTTGGGGAATCTTAACTCCAGGAAGTTGCACCTAGGGCACTGAAATTCCAATCCTACTTCTGAGGCATAACCATTATAAAGGATTATAGAGAGATGCAGACAAAAGCTTACCCAAGAAAGTTACACAGGCTAGGAGCCTGATGCCACAAGAACCTGTCCAAGCATTACATAGGTGGGATTCTAATATCCAGGCACGGGCCTGTTCAAAAGATGAATTCCACAGACTCAGAAAAAGGAGAAAAGACTTAGCCCAGGGTGAGACTGGAGCATGAGAGGGAGAGAGAAAGAACAGGGGCCCTAAAGGAAGATAACTTGATGCAAGACCACGTGATGTGACATAGGTAAGGAAGGCCTACATACTCTGTATAAATGGGACTGATAAGAACTTTAATTAATTGATTATTTATTTATTAATGCGTGTTCAGTGGCTCCACTAACTTCATCCAACTGGTCTATTCGTTCAGCCAGAACAAGAGACCCATATTCCTGGGCTAGGCAATAGTCTTATCGACCACAGTTTCTGCATGGGAATACCCATTAGTTCTCATTCTCTGCTCCCTTGCAACAGTTTGATGGTGGTGGTCCTGGGAGAACTTACTTTCTCCCTTTGGAAGGATCCCACTCCCTCTCAGCGCTGTCTCTCAGGGTAAAGCATGGCTCCATATGCTAATTTTCCCTCGGCTATATAGTATGAGTGCACTACAGCAGCACACTTATCCTGCTCAGAATTCCAACAGATGAACACCTACTATTCCTACTAGGTGTCAGCTGTGTAGCAAGCCAGAGCTCCCCCCCCCAACCCAGCATGTGCAAGCGGACACAGGCAGAGTTTTCTACAGTCACACTACGTAACTGTCAACAGCTGTAATTTATTGAACGTTAGTGAACAATTGCCATTTAAGTTCAAGAATTAAAGATATCTGAAAGCATTTCAGAGAGTTATCAAACTTGTGTATTCACGTGGTAAGCTTACTTCAGTAAAGGCATAATTTAAATTATAAATGTGGCCCTTGTCTGTACTGTGAAAGTCAAAGATTGATAATACATGTTGCTTATGCAGTGAAATGGAATTAATGAAAGGTAGAAAATGTTTAATTTGAGTGAAATTGTCCGTTTTATCATGACACACTGTGTGTGTGTGTGTGTGTGTGTGTGTGTGTGTGTTTGCAAACAAGCATGCACGAGTGCCTGCACACAAACAAGCACATGACTGCCTACACACACACACACACACACACACACACACACACACACACACAAAGTATGCACATGAATGCCTCCACACACATAAGCACATGCACGCTTTCCCTTTTATAAATGGAATTGATGAAAAGTGTGTTGCATTCGGCTGATAAAGCACATTCTGCTTTTTGCTGATCGGTATCCAGTCACTGGTACCTGACAAATGATGCACCACATGTCAAACTACACTAGATCCGTTCCACAAAGAAGAATGAAAAGGAGGGAAAAGGAAGGTGAGAATGTCAAGGATAAGTGAAGATCGACAACACAGATGGAATGTTATGGTAAGACAACTTCTTTATGTGATGTTGTCAATCTTCACTTAATCCTTGACTGTGGGACAGTCCCCACCTACCTAAATCTTGGGAGGTCTCAAGGAAGTATATTCCTGAGCACCACTGAGCCAAATGATGCTCACCCCTAGATACCATATTGAGCTTGTAATGAGTAATAAAGTTATGAGGGGATGCCCAAGTAGCTACTGAAAAGATATAGGGCCAGATTCAGGAAGCCTCCGTGTAAGAGTTATAACTCTTACACAGAGGCTGCAGTTAAACAGTGTGATGTCAGCATGTCATGCATATGCATGAGGTGCATGAGGCATGCTGAATCACACTAGTAACTCTTACACGGTCCGTGTAAGAGAGTAGGGGGCGTGTCTGTAGGCTAAGCCCTGCAAGCGGACACGCCCCAGGAAGACTAGAATGGCTGAAAGTAAACAGCCACGAGAGAGGCCATGGAAATGTGAATAAACACACTACACAACACATGCCCCGACAGACCATCAGTGTATAAAGTGAAGAGATGTTATAAAATTAAATTAAAACCTTTTTTTTTTTTTTTAAACCCCGTAAATGTTTGCTACTGTGTGCTGGGTGTGCTACTAGCGCAATTGCAGTTAGCAGTCAGTGGAAAAGGATATAAAAACTAAATATGCAAAGTAAGCCAAGAAGTAATAGCTTAGCGGTAGAGTTGCTGGCCTAAGAGTAGGCAGGCAGGGTTCGAGCCTCCACAACAACCTTTTTTTTTTTTTTGTAAATAAGCACTAAAACACCCCCTGACAGTATTGTACAAATGTAAAAGTATTCCCTTTTGTAAAATGCAATGAAATGGAGCATATACTTTGAAGTAACACAAGAATAAAAATAGTCAGTAATGTACTCTTAGCTAAGCTGCTGTGAGACAGACTGCCCGTAGCTGAGTAGTGTTTAAAAAGCTGCAAACTGTGTGCCCGTTGCTAAGCACCGGTTTGACAGGCTGAAACTGTTTGCAACTAGCTGTGCTAAGCTGAACATGTGTGTCACTAGCCAATTAAGGGTTACCCTAAGCGCACACCGTTTGCCGCTCCCACAAGCTAACTGCCAGTGCGCGTTACCTCAGCAAGCGAGCGCAGACCTGCTTTTAAGTGCTTAAAAGTGCTTTTGGCATGTTTGATTAACAGGTCTCAACTCATATCTGTCAGGAAAATCAAAAATCAGTTGTCAGATTCGAACCCAGGATACCATGCACTAGAGTCACGGTACTAAACCACTAAGCCATGACAGCAATACCTAGAAATGCAGAAATAGCATATATATGGGATAAAATCCAGAATGGAACATGATAAAGCATTTTCAGTGAAGTAGATACAATTCCAAAACGGCCAATCAGAGAAATGTGCGGGAAAAGCGGCATATATAAGCCCCATAGGCGGGAATACACAGCAGAAACGATTGTAGAACAGACCTGCAGTCAGAATGAGTGGTGTAGGTGGGGGGCGTTGCTTTCGAGCACAGCGTTGGGCGTTGAGGAGTCCAGATACATGGTCTGGCTCCTTGTCCATCATCACGAGGCCCAACTCATGCAGGGCCAGGTCTCATGGGGAGCGTATAGGGCAGAGGCATGGGACCAGTTGGCTCGTGATCTGACCAGTGCTACTGGCATTCCACGCACTGGTGAGCAGGTCCGTCACCACCATGCGGACCTGAAGCGGCGCAAGGAAGACCAGTTGACCGAATGGATCCAGGAGGCCCGGGATATGCCCAACGCCCCACTACTGAGTAAGTTACATTTTGCTTATGTATGTAAGGATTTCAACTGGCCGATACCATGGAGATGTGTAGTCCAATATTACTTCTTTCAGATTACAGCTGCAGGTGTCCGCTCTGCGAATCGCGAGATGTATGGCAGGCTGGTGCGGCGCCACCATGCAGGTTAGTAACCCCACCCATTACTTGTAAATAAATATTGTACTGTAGCATGTATCAGAACACTGCAGTGTATTGATTAAAAGTAATATAATGTGCAAGCAGGAATTGTAAGTCTGCAGGTATGGCTGCAACAAGTTCATCAGTATGCAAGTGTAACTGGAAATATAATTGATAGAATTAAACAGTGCTGTAATACAGATGTCCCACCATGAATTAAATATAGTGTAACCTGCAGTAGTCCCAAGAGTACAGCTTTAGAATCTGAGGTAGTCATATGTGAGATATATCCCCTGTTGAAATGCTGAATCATGACAGAAGTGAGGCTGTTGGAAAGTGTTTGAATCACCACCAGTCTAACATGTGAACAAAGCCTAGGAGTACCAACCTGAACTGTGAAGTTGCAGGATGTGTGAGAGTGACAGAAAGGGTCATGTATGAATAAATAAAGTAGTAATAACCCCTGAATATAGTAGCCCCAGTGTGTTTCTACAGAACTAAATGCATGTGGGAAGTACATCTTAATATCCCAAACTGATTTCAGTGTGTCAGAATCTGGAATGTGTAGGCCAAAGTCTGTATGGTGATCACAGTATACAATTTGCAGATAGAATGAATGATTATCTGACAGACTAAACAGCCATAGTTGTCCCCTGTCCTGTCATCAAAGTGTAGCAGGATGATGTATCTGATCAGATTAAACATAAGTAGGATAGTGATGTATTCGTAACAGGTGTAGCATGACAGTCAAATAAAGATAATTTGAAACATCAGCCTCAACTTAATTGTGTACCTATTACAAATGTAAATCAGTGTAACATATGAATGTGTCATCTCTGTCTATCTCCACCCAACCCTATAATTCCATATAACAACACCCACTAAATAATATGTGAACATTTCATTAATCATGGACATTTGTCCGTTTCCAAAATATATGCATGCCTGTTTGTGCATGTGCCCTGTTCATACCTGCAAATTTGATGGCCTGTTGCCATTAATCAACCCTGCATGTTGTTTGACTGTGTATTTCTGTTCAAATAATGCATGTGATATTGATATGCCCCATGTTCAATGGTGTTAATATCTGGGTGTTTGTTTGATGGGAATACCAATGCATGCTGTTACAACTAATCTGAATGGAATAAAATGACACTAACCCAAACTAACATAACTACTCACAAACCTAGAACGCTTGGGAAGGCAGGTCCCAGCGGACCCACCTCTCCCACCTCAGCTGGCGACTGCACCTGGCACTAGTGCCCAGGCGGACCCTCCGGTGGCCCTGTGCCACCTTCGGGTGGAAGCGCTGCAGGGGATGGGGCCCGTCCCCCTCTGCAAGTGTGGCCGGAGGGTTCGCCCACTCACCCTCCAAGGTGTCCGTTCTGTGGTGCGTAGCGTGTTCCAAGTCTCTGTTCTTGGGCCTCTCCGCCAGCTCGAGGCTCGCTTGGCACAGCTAACGGCCCCGGCCATTGCCCGCCTACACAGCCCCAGCACAGCCCGTCCTGGGCTGTGAAGGAACAGTGACAACTGCCTATGGGTGGGGATATCAGTTCCACTGTTGCCATCTGTGGGCTCATGCATCTCGGATATCCCAACCTCCGTCCCCGTCAATTGTGTAACCCCCACGTGTGTCATACACCGCCCCTGTATGCGTCTTGTCTGTCTTGTCCGTTAACCTACCCAACCTACCTCCCCAGCTATACCGACTTCCCTCACCTGACATACCACTCTCACCTGAAAAAAAAAAAAAAAAGGGCACTCTGTACCCACAAAAAAATTACGCCCCATACATAGCTGTCCATGTCGCACACATGTCTGCTTGACATTGAAACAGTTAATTACAATTGGCTCTACAACAAATATTAATGTTGTCCTGACACCTCTCTCAGGGGTGAAAGGTTTCCAATGTCTCACCAAAATACATGGAAATGCACAGCTGTTGCTGCCAAAGACATGGGCATCTATGGGCCTTACCTACATCCCTCATGCAAATCCCACGCTTGTTTCCCTACTGTCTTACCCTCTTTGTGACCCCTTTTTCACCACTTTCCTGTCACCCCTTTTTCTTTTCTTTCAAAGAAATTAGCGGTGTCGCTTGTGTTAGCGGAGCTCACCACCAGTGCTCATGCGTGAGCTCCAAGCAAGCGCAGACCTGGTTTAAAGTGCTTAAAAGTGCCTTTATGGCACTTTGATTGACAGGTCCAGTACTCAGCTTGAAAGTTTGCAAAGAAAAATAAATTCCCACTGTCAGTCTCGAACCCAGGACCTTGGTAACATTAGTCTGCATGACCTACCACTAAGCCATGCTTGCCTTACAAGAACACAGTGCTAAAATAAATATAACATGTAATAGTAAAAATCAGTATAAAAGCAATATAGGAGATGTACTATCTGAAGCATGTCAGGCAGAGTCTTAATGGCCAAATTACTGGATTCCCATACTAGGTTAGTGTTAACAGAAACAGCCCTGCTACTTGTTAGCTTGTACATAATAAAGTAAGGTAATGTACATATATGAAGGTACGTATATCTACACATACAGATATATAAATATATCTAAATACATATGAAATATAGTTGTAGGTGTCAGTATCCATACACACTCACTACAGGAAACAGTGAACATAAATGCAGCAACCTGAATCTGCAACACAGCCTGACCCCTGTGTGACCTACTTACCCTTCTAACTGCTTAAAGGTGGCCTCAGCACTTTGATTGACAGGCCCTGTACTCAGTTTGAAAGCTTGCAAATAAAAATAAATCCCCACTGTCAGTCTCAAACCCAGGACCTTGGTAACATTAGTCTGTATGACCCACCACTAAGCCATGCCAGCCTTACAAGAGCACAGTGCTAAAATAAATATAACATGTAATAGTAGGAATCAGTATAAAGGCAATATAGGAGGTGTACTATCCAAAGCATGTCAGGTAGAGTTTCAATGGCCAAATTACTGGATTCCCATACTAGTTCAGTGTTAACAGAAACAGCCCTGCTACTTGTTAGCTTGCACATAATAAAGTAAGGTAATGTACATATATGAAGGTATGTATAGCTACACATACATATATATAAATATATATTAATACATATGAAAGATAGTTGTAGGTGTCAGTATCCATACACACTCACTACAGGAAACAGTGAACATAAATGCAGCAACCAGAATCTGCAACACAGCCTGGCTCCTGTGAGACCTACTAACCCCTTTAACTGCTTAAAGGTGCCTCCAGCACTTTGATTGATAGGCCCTATACTCAAGTCAAAAGCAGAATATAAGCATACTAGTAGGCCCTGCCACAAGACCATTGTAACACTAGTCTGTATGACCTACCACTAAGCCATGACTCTCATACAGGAATATAGTGCTAAATAAGTGGAACATGTAATAGTAGGAATGAAGATAAAGGCAATATAGTATGTCTACAACCCAAAGCATGTCAGGCAGACGTTTATAGTCCCAATTACTGGATTCCCATACTAGTGTAGTGTTAATAGAAACAGCCCTGCTAAATGTTAGCTTGTACCCAATAATGTCAGCTAATGTACATAAATGAAAGTATGTATATGTACACAGATATATATATATTTATATAGCAATACATACGACATATAGTTGTAAGTGTCAGTATGCAGACACACTCACTACAGGGAACAGGCAAGAGAAATGCAGCAACCTGAATCTACAACACAGCATGAAGCATGGGAGATGTACTAACCTTCACACTCACAGAACACTGTCAACAGCATACCAGCATGGTCCACGCCCTACAATCTGAAAGGGCAACGCCTGTCTCACATACCCTTTTATAGCAGTGTCCTGAAATCACAGTGAGACATGCAATCAGTACACACCTGGCTGCATGTAATTAGCAAATGCTGTCTTACAATTGGTGCAGAGGCCATCACATGGACCTATGCAGATACCTACAAAAGCATTGAGTACCCACACTACACTCATGCAATACATTAATTGCACAAAACCTACAGAGAAAGAGTGAGAGAGACAGAGAGAGAAACAAACAAATATAACGACAGCCAGCAGCAAAAGAAGCAGCAAGCAGCAAGGAGCAAGGAGCAACAAGCACCACTGGCACAGCAACAGCTGCCACAAACACAGGTAATGCAAAGTAGCAGGTTAATCCTGTGTATACTGTGACACCTCCAAATGTATTATAGTTCACTATCTATAGGTATGTCCATGAGATAGGTTGTGTGTACATAGTCCTGAAATATAAACATATGTAATATTGCTGTACATGTTGCCCATACTTAACACGTCCATAGCTTAGAACACAAGGCCAGTTGTGCATATGATGCAGTAGTTCCCAGGGTCAGTAGAGGTTCCTCCTCATTGGTGTGGGACCACTGTGTATGTATGGCACTGTTCAGGTACATATCCTGTAGTATGGCCAGGGATTAATATCAGTCTGTCATGTGGTGCTATGTCCCCCAGGGGTGAATGTAGCACACATCCAGAGATACCATTTCGTAACAGTGATGCTATGTGTTCCGCAATGATGAAGGTGGCTCTCACCTGGACATGTGAGAGGATAGGAGGTGACAGTCATCTGGGATAACTAATACCACATGTGTAGGAGAATGGGGGGGGGGGTACCTGCACCTAAACTGTCTGCAACAATGTAGCCAATATCTGTGCATTTGGTGAATGTGAAGCATCTTAACACTGCTGACCACAGATGCCTTGCTGTCATGTGAATCTGCCCTGTGCTGCAGTAGCCTCCTACTATTGTTATACAATATGCCTGTATCTGTACTCCACTGGACAGGATTAATAAGTGGTGTGCAGTTGTTCTGGGTTAGATATGTGTGCACAGTACATGCAGTATGTGGGATGTCTGTGGTAAGCATATGCAAAGGTGCTGGCGGTGTGTGTTGTGGCTTCCACTGGCCCAATGGGCCCCGCCCAAAAAGGAATTAAAACATCAAAACCCTTTTTTCCCAAATTTAAACTTTTAAAAAAAATTTTGGGAATTTTTTAACC